>NW_010227819.1:87264-87882 GCF_000690775.1 Eurypyga helias | reverse complement strand
AAGAGTGTTGTTGTCTGAAGTTCCAAATACTTAGTGTGAGTAAAATATGTCATTTTTATGCCCACAAATAAAAATTAATGAGACATAAGCTTCTTAATTTTCAGTTGTGTAAAGGGGAGGCCGAGGGAAGTTAAGACAGCTTAATGGTGAACCTTTCTGCCCCAAAAATTCAGTACTTATGAATCTTCTTGCTCTTCCCCTTTTGTGGGAGTAGATTGTCAGCTGTCCCTTTTTGCACAAGATGCACCAAAACGTTTCCAGGTCTCCTTTACATTTGAGACCCAGCCAAATGGTACAGCTAGATGTGTCCCACCTTGCAATGACTGTGTGTGCTTAAAAATTACCGTGTATTTGAAGTTATCTTTTTTTCTGCTTACCTAACTCTTGATGTCTTGCTGTAAGGAAACCCAGAACTGTATCAAATAACAGAAAAAAGCAAAGTTCATAATTCCTGAAGTAACCTTGGAAAACTGCATCTATCTTAAGAACACAGTTCCTCTGCTGGAATTCCAGTGAAGGCAGGGTAGTCAGTAAGCAAGAAGCTGAAGTTCATTAATTAATACTTAAACTGCTGAGAGAGAGCAAGTGCATGTCTGGAGATGAAACTACAATGCTCTT
>NW_010227819.1:13987-87239 GCF_000690775.1 Eurypyga helias | reverse complement strand
TCCCTTCCCAGGATACCGACTTTTCCTTTCCCTTGCTCTAATCCATTCTCCTTCCTTGTGGGACTTGGGATTAGGTAGGTGGTAAGGAGAACTGCATTTTCCAAAATATCTAGCTGTTTTTTTGCAGAGGAGTCTGTGTAAAAGCAAGGCTGTCATTTGGGCTAGGCCACAATATTTGCTAAAACAGTATTTGGTAAATTAGGGTTATAACCTTCACACTCTCTTTTTTTGGGGGGGGGAGGGTAGGTGGGTGGAGCAGAGGAAGCGGGCAGAGCAGGAGGGGAATAATTCTCTTCTAGAAAGATTTTCAAACTATGTTGATCCTTTTTTTCTAAAGAAAAAATCTCCAGTAGAGAAGGGAGAAGTAAAATAATTTAGTGATTAAATCTCTGCCATTCCAATGTATTTTGTTACAATGGAGAATGAATAGACTGTTCAAGATGCATTCTATTATTCTCATGTGAAGAATAAGAAATTACACAACACAGACAAACATGCTGATAAACTTTGTTTTCTAATTAAGAACATAAATTATACAATGTGCATCTTAGTGCAAGCGAACAGTTGCAGAGTATATGGGCCCCTGTAGATCATTCGAGTAAACAAAGTAAAAAAGTTTGCTGCTGGACAAATTACTACCAGATGCAGATTTCAATAAACACATACTCTCGTAGCCTTACCCAAAGGTGCTATGAATTTCTTGAGGCAAGTCTGCCCCTGCATTCACTAAACTGTTCAATGTTTGGATGTTAATTGAGTTACTGTATTATGTATGAATGGACTCCATCCCCCTGGTTTTTAATGTGCTCTGTTCATCTTGTAGACCATTCAATGTTGTCTGCAAGAATATTTGTTAACCGTGTTTGCATTCTTCTGACAATCTAGATTTCCTCTGCAAATTTCTCTAAAACTTCTCTTATGGCATTCGTGTTAGCGTTGTACAAGAGAACTTGTGCTGCTAATTATCCCATATACCAAGCGTGTTGGTATTTTTTTATTGTCAACATGTAATTTTGCCTGCAAGACCTTGCTGTACAAACAGTAGTTCATTTTTTTCAACTTTGAAAACAACTGATTTTCCTGTAATTATAGGTGGATCTAGTGAGAGGCAATAAATGAAGTTGATTACAATGCATAGAGTTTTTGAAAATCCTGCCGATTCACTACAATTTCTCTTTAATGCCAATGATTGCTAATCTGCATTCACACGGCAGTCAGAGGAAATTATGCATCACAAATTTTAATTACAAAACATCAATATTAAGGCTTGCCCCTGTGTTGAGATCTCATATGGAAAATCCTTTGTCAACCATTTTTCAACTTAAATTTTCACAATGTCTTAGAGTTTGTTTCTTTATGAATTTTGGAATAATTTTACCAGTTTTTTTCAAGATGTACATCCATATTGTTACTATAATGCAAATGTTGTTGGCTAAAGTTGACATTAATTTTGCAGAGATTCTATAAAACAGGCGAATTTGAATAGCCTTTGGAAGTAGTACTAACCTACCTCTTACTGGCCTGTTTTGTTTCTGTTTGATTCTGAATGTTTTCCTGGTGTTTACACTTGAATGAACATCTCAGCAAGATGCTGATGTTTGCCTTATTCCAGTTCAGGTTCTCCTCAAGTTTCCTTTTTACACCATCTTCTTGAACACATTATAGACTTGGCTTCTACCTGAAATCTGCTATGAACATGGTTGTTTTTATGGAATTGGCTGGAGTCCTGGAGAAGCCCATCTGATAACTTAGGAGTAATAAAAATTAATGACCAATTCCATAGTTACAACCCAGATTTGATTCCAAAATTAGCCTGTTTGTGCCAAAGAAGATAA
This sequence comes from Eurypyga helias, assembly GCF_000690775.1. Classification (NCBI taxonomy): domain Eukaryota; kingdom Metazoa; phylum Chordata; class Aves; order Eurypygiformes; family Eurypygidae; genus Eurypyga; species Eurypyga helias. Next base: position 85,404 of record NW_010227819.1, on the reverse strand, counting down.
GAATTGCTTTAGTTGTAAGTTTTCCTTAGCAGTGACTTCTCTTAGTTGATTTAAGTGCAAACTGATTGAAAGTCATCTCCTTGTAAATGAAAGTTACCTCAGGAAGGGACATTAAAAATAACACAATAAAAATTTTGTCCGGAGAGAAAGGTTTCATTCTGAAGTTTGGAGAACATAACATTAAAAAAAAAAAAAATATTTAGTATCAGTTTCTGTTTTCTTGGTCTCTCAAGCTTTGAAAACCTCACTCTAGATATTCATTAACATGCTTCAAATTAACGATGAGTTTTTGCATTCTCTAGATAGTGAGTCTGGGATGCTGAAACTGTACTTCACATGGGATATTTCATGAAGCAAGAGCAGCTTGTGGGTTAAGGAGGAAAACAGTTATTATACAGGTGTGGTGATGATTTTCAAAGTCATTTAATTGTTCTACAGCATCCTTAAAATAATGTGATTTTACTGGATAGATATGAATGATAAGGGGAAAATGCTAGACCGTGGAATCTAACAGCATACTCATAAAAGAGTTAGGTTGAGCTGCAAGCCTTAGCATGAAGTAAAAATCATGGCTAAAACAGGAGTAAGAATATATATGAAGCAAATATTACTAGTTTTGTCTGTAACTCTTTAGCCCTTTGTCACCAAAGGCAGGAAGGCCAAATGCATGTCCTCAGACCTTGTTTGGTAATTTTGATACTGTTTGACAATGACAAATATAAATCAAATTTTGCATGTCATCATTGGTTTTCAGTAGAAAATGATTACCTCTATGAGACTGGAGTTAACAGGTTGCCCTGAAGGGCTGTGAACTCTCCAGCCTTGGAGATACTCTGAAGCTGCCTGGACGTGCTCCATTGTGCTCCAGGTGACGCTGCTGGAGCAGGGGCCTGGAGAATATGACCTCCAGAGATCCCTTCCAACTCTGTCCTCCTGTGATGCTGTGAGTTGCCTGTCTTTGCTCTCACAGAGCCGAGCGTCTGCTCTTTGAGCAGATGTTAAACAAATACGGCCATAAAAATAAGCAGGTACACCACGCTCCAGAGATTTGGAAGGAACAATTATTATTAACTCTAAAAAATGGGGCTGGAGAAATCAGCTTACAAATCACAGGGAGAAGGGGAGCACACACGTCTGTTCCAGCAGTGTATGTGTATGTGTGCAGTTAATGAAAGCCTGAGAACAAGTAGGGGAGGATCTGAGAGATTCTTCTATGGTAAAAGAAATAAAACCATGAGTCTGTAATGCATGAGAAGAAAGCTAAACCCGACTCAGATAATTTTCATCAAATAAAATTATATAAAAATAATCCTTAACTTATCCATTAAAGTCCTTTTCAAAATCCTCTCAGCTAGGTATATGTGTCAGTAGGTACACATTGTCCTCAGTTAAAGCATCGTGTACCCATGTTTCAGTCCTGTGAGTAAGACTGTGCATAGCAGTTAAGCTGAAATCTGGGTGTATTAAGGTGTACATGCAGATGTTGTCTTTTTATTGAAGTGCAAAATGTTGCGGAATGATTATTTAATGGTACGTGGCTCTTTCTTAGCAAATTAAGACAAGAAGTGAGTTGACTCCATCTCAGTTGAAACACAAACATAGTGAAACTAGTCTATATGGAATGAATTTAAAGCAGTGGGATTATAAAAATAATTTTAGAGAAATACTCTATATGTGTAAACACATTAGTACTTTGTCATCTTCAAATATGGGTTCTGTTGAAGTACCTACTATAGGTGAAATAAATTTCTGTAATTTTAAAGTACAGACTCAAGCCTTCCTGACAATGAATTTGATCCCCTGCAAGTTAAGCGTGAAATTAGTGGGTTAATCAATAAATTTTAAAAATATATGTAGTTAAGGATAAGATACAAGTAATTTAGACAGAGATAACTACTAAGATGCTTATTTATTTTGTTATAACTGAAGTAGAAAGAAAGTAACAGATGTAGAGATGCACAAGTTAAACCTGTAAAGAATTAAGTAATTGCTCTTGAACCTCTCCAGGGTGGATAGAGGTTAAAAGATACAGTTTAAAAGGGTTTATGTTGCTGAAAAGTTTATTTATCTAGTGTCTACAGAGAGAGTGTGCCAACAACAGCAAACCCAAAATGCAAGTTAAAAAGAAAAAGAGAAAACTACTACTGGAAAAGAATATGAAGGCATAACAAAGCTATTTAAAATTTTTACAGTGCACCAGCTGGTTTTGCTAATGTTTCTTGGTCATTAAAAAAAATAATAATCTGAGTTCTGATTCCCTTTGTCTTCTCACTTTGAGTAACTGTAGTATGTGAAGTTTGCTATCCTGTGACTCATTCTTCCCACAATTACTATTTCTTTGAATAGCCCTTGTAAAAACATGCATTTCATATTCGTTGTCTCAGTTGGCAATTGTGTAGGGTTTTTGCTTCCTGGGTAAGTGATTTATATACACTAATCCCTGGATCTGCCTCTGCCACACATGGCGCATACCAAACTCGTGGTAATACTGTGCTGTACTGCTGTACCTGTGATTGCTGTACTGGCATTTTTGAAATAACAGAGTTGGCTGGTAGACTATTTCCATCACTGAAAGTAGTTTAATCGCTTTCTCTACAGGCAAATAGTCTTATATGTAATAAATTCTCATATCTTGTACATGTTTTCAGGGACAGGCAGTCATGAAATTGAGGCTTAATTTTAATTTCTAGTAGAACTAAAAAAGATAGTGGACAAAGAAGGGGCAAATGCAAAGTAAGATGTTATTTCCAGCCTCCAAAAGAAGCCCCTTTGCAAGAGTTTGACTCACTGTAAGAAATACTAAAAAGAATTGTGGAAGCTAAATGACTTAGGTTCATTCAGATAAAGAATTAAAGGGCATCTGTTGTAGCTTTCCTATGTGAATGACTGCTAGGAGGTCTGTTTTAACGTTACCATTCTAGGCGGTCATGGCAGTGCTCGAAAGAACAGCCGCGTTTGCAGGCTTTCTTGCTGCTTTCACAACACATTTTCTCTGACAACACAATGGAACAGGCAAGCTCCTATGAGAGGATTCTATACTGAATTATATATACCCTGTGAGTTTGTCCAACTGTGCTAGCACACATTTGTGACAGCAGCCCGCATGGATATTGATACGGTCATCATCCTCTCCAGCTGTCTTTGGTTCCCCAAACAGAGGGGTGGATTAAGGGGGGACAGCCTTTGGATTGAGTCCAAACTGCAAAACACAAGCTCACACTTTTAGAGGGGTAATGAAATACTTTAAACCCTGCCTTCCTTGGGATTACAGGTTTCGTGTTGGTTGGGGCTACTTCTTTGATATTTCTGCTTTCTGGATTTAATTTGGAGTTTAGAACTTGCATCAAATTGCTTAATACATTTAATATGTAATTTAATATTGTTTAATAGGCATTTAATATGTAGATTTATGCTTGCAGATTATATTTTGATTGCTCAACCAAGTAAAATCTTGGTTATAGTTGGAAGGTTGATAAAGTTCAAGGAGCTGACAGTGAATTTTCTTTTTAGACAATGGAAAATAAAGATGGTTATGGGAGATTTGGGAAAAGGAGGTAATACTTGCTCTTAAATATATTTTTAGTTAAACTGAGGCGTAAAGGTCGCAAAGACAATTTTTCTACTAAGTGAGGTTAAACTCAAGCAAGGTTGGTCATAAGAAAAATTATTACTTTTTAAGATGTAGCATGGTTAACATCCTTATCTCATCAGTAATAGCTAGTGGAGGTTGCTACAGGAGTTTTCAGGACAGTACTAGTAAAAGGTTAGTGTATTTGGAAAAGTGCTAGGATTTATGGAAGAGGAAAATCTTGTTTTCATAGGGAAATTTCTACATTGAAGAAGGAATACTGTGATCATTGGGCCTTTCGCTTTCAAAGGAGAACGATGTTCACCAGCTCTAGCATAAACTCTGCTATCCGTTCTGACTGTGAAGTGGGATTGTTCTTTGCTCTCTTCTGTTTAAAAGCAAAAGGAAAGAACTTGTGGCAGAGAAAATTGCTTCTAAAATAGACTGCCTATTTAGAAACATTATTTTAATGTGAAGGTATGAGGTAAGAGTAAAGCAATAACCAGAAAGCTGTAATGTTTGACTCTGGTTTCAAAAACAACTTCACAGCCTTTACTGTATTTTTTAAAGAAGTGGGGCGGGGCTCTGATTAGCATATCTGTTTCAGGAAGAGTATCGAGAGAACTCTAATTTTGTATTTAAATATGGAATCTGATTAATACTTCAGGCATGCAAGAGAGCTATAACATTAAGACTGTTGTTACTATAGGGAGATGCTATTACAGACATCACAAGACTTGTTATACAAGGAAACATGATTACTTTGGATTAAAGAAGTTGCCAAAGGCTGGAAGGATTTATAGGTGCTGCTGCTTTGGGTTATATATAACTTCATTATTTTGCTGAAAACGTTTAGATCTAGAATTAATGAAGCACAAATGAATCAGCAGGTTTGACAGCTTTTAACTGCTGCTGAGCCAATGATGAATTTTATTGTAGTATGCCTTAAGTCTCAAAATTGCTAGATAATTTACAGAAAGTAATAAATTAAGCATTTGCAGAGAGAAATGAAACTAATATTCTTTATAACTGGTGTGACAGGCATCAGAATGGACATGATCAAGACATCAAGTTAATCATGTTTCTTATATGACTTACTGTCCCTACGCATGTGAGAGAGGAAATGGTCTCTCGCGTTTGTGTTGTCGTCTGTGGTCTAGATCTTGGAGACAAAAAATGGTAAGAGAAATCAGTATTTGCACTCTTCTTCCTTTGTAAGGAGAAAGGCCGAGGAGGAGTGAGGGCAATGCCAATGCACTGGTTGTGTACATCGGAGCAAGACAAGAATTGAGTACTGCCAGAAATCTAAGCTGTGCTGTCCTGGGGTTGATGACTGTTGTAGTTTGGAAGGGGTCTGGAGCTTGTTGGAATACTATGTAGGCTGGGGAAGTTAGTTTTCTATGTTCTGAGTTTAAGACAGGCATCTAGGAGTTTAGAAGAAGAGAGATTGCAAGCCTCAGGCAAAGAGGAAGTGGGAAAATGTGGCTTTAGAAACAAAGGACTTAAATTTGGCTTTTTTCTGTGGCATCTCCAAAATTTAGTCACGGTTAGTGTTATTAGAAGGGACAATAAAATATGAATTTGTAACAGCACTGTGGTGTGCTGGTCTGCTGCAAGGTCTCTTTTTTTAGTGTGAATTAAGAGTTCAGTGAATGCATATCATGTCAGTTTGATTGTTCCATTAATCTCAGCTGTATAAAATTGGCTGCGTTTCAACATTGCTTCATTAACCCCGCTCAGAGGCTAGTGTGACATCCAGTAACTTTTTCTAGACAGCTGCATTCCATTCCATGATATGAAGTCTACAGTACTGCAGAAATGCTTCTAAATGTTTCTTACTTTAACAGCTGGTTAATTACAAATTATTTATTGGGCTGTTAGAGCTAACTGAGCAGTCATCATTTGCTCTTGTTACCATGATGCGGAATTAATGTTATGTGTATTAATGTCTTTGTAAATCTGAACGAGAAATGAGCAATAACTAATGATGAAAGGCTTTTAAGTTTTGAGGTAGTCTTACAACATTTGTTTCTTACAAGCAGTGCTATAGAAAGAAAATATTTAATGGCAGAAATTGTTCTTGAGTTTCATTAGACTCTCCCTCTGTAACGTGACATGGGAATTTAGTTATGTAAAAATATGACTAAGTCCCTTTTGCCTTTGAGGTATAGACCTGGAGGCAATCCAGCAGAAGATTGGATTTCAGTAAATTGAAAAAGTTCTTTCCCAGACTCTTTAACTTTGAATTTGGGACAAAACTACATCAAAAGCTGGAATAGGTTCTTCATCTGACTATCCCATGATCAGGTGGGGTTTATTTTTTCTCTTCAAATAGAGTCCGATTACTAAATTAAGCTCTTAGCATTAATAAATCATTCCCCTGCAGAATAAAACCTATAATTTTTCATATATGTTGTCCTGTGTGCCTTTTGAAGTATCGCTCCTACGGCTGTGGAGCGAATCCCTGGGGAGGTGCAGCAAAGAGGGGGAGTAAAAAAGAAGCCAGGTGCATATTGTGTAGTTTCTTAGGGTGACATGCTTAACATATGCCAGATTATTTAGAAGTGATGTATTAACCCGTTAACAGTGTGCTGTTTGGGTGATTTTTTTTTTAATGTAATGAAAACGCACCTGAGTAGCGCGGACACTTTACGTTAGAAGTTCACATGCCTTACATTTGGAGGGTAAAGGAGTGTCTGCAGAGCCGACTGTGTGGAAAGTGTCTTCTGAAGTGTTGCATGCTGACTTGCAAAACCTGTGTTCCAAATTACGTTGGAATATATTAACTTTTCATTTCTTGCTCTGTGCTATACAGGGCATCACAGAATCAAAATCTCAAAATCTTACAGTCCATTCTGTCTGTATGTCCCTAGTGATGGAGGAGAAAAGGGAAAAATGGAAATTATCTCCTACTGTTATTATATGTTAACTTCACTTAGGAAAAATCTGTTAGTCCGCAAAAAGCAACAGCCAGAATGTATCTTGTCTTGCAAACTTTCAGCTAAGTTTTCTCACTCCATCCCCCCCCAAGTATTTTTAAAACTGTTTGGATGTACACAGCAATTCGTCTCTCCCTTGAGCTTCTATCGACAGTCACAGATGTTGTTACTATGAAAACCACTATTACTATTTTTTCTCTTAAATATTTTCCTGGTTTCCCTTTTGCTGTAAGGATTTTTTCATTGTTGAGAGATGGAAGTATTTCATTCAGTGGCCACAAATGGTTTCTTTTAAGTATTCAGAGTATCTCATCCTTTTATTGTGTTTTTCCAGTTTACTATAAAATGTTCCAGTCCTATTCCACTGTAGGATAAATAACTTTCTGTTCCCCTTATTTTTAATTTTTTTCAGTATCGCTTTAGTTTTCCGAGATGTATCACTGTCGTTTTAGTGATGAAGTTCTGCTGTCTCATTCGTGTCCTTCCATCTGATCTGCAGTTTACTTTGTGAAACTGCATCGCAACACTTTCTCTCATGTCCTGTCGGCCATGATTTCTCTGATTCACACCTGTAGCCATTAGCTTCGAATGTCTACTTCGTGGCATCTGTATGTTTTATTTTAAGTGTGCATCTGCATGATTTGAAACAAAAATGTTAAACTTTTCCACTTCCAGATTTGCAAAGTTACATCATGGTATTTAATGGTAAACTCTCTGAATAAACACATCTAGATTCCCGTTACATTTGTATTATTTTAACAGTATTGTTAAATAATAAGTTGCACAGGGATGCTTCTAAACAATTCAGTTTTCAGTAATGGACTTCATTTTCTATCAGAATCCCAAACAAAGAAATGGTTCATAAATGGTTCGTTCTTGCACTTTTCCTGAGCAGTTGTCAGGTTGAAAAAGAAAAATGAGAATTTTTCTTCCATCTTTTTTCTTTCACAATAATCTGGGTGAATAAGTAATGTGGCGTTCATTCTATTTATGCTTGCAGATGCTTTCATTTTCAACAACTACTTGACAAGTTAAATGAATGACATTAGTAGTTACTGTGAAGGTGTTAACTGGTTTATATTTAAATTTATTTTGGTTTATATTTAAATATTTAAATTTGTTCTTTGCAAGGATTGGTACTTAAGATTAGGATCAAGTGCTGCATTGGATTTTAATTTGTTTTCTTTAGTTACTCTCTGTTCAAGAGGGCATGTATACTGTTTTCTGGATTCACAGCACAATTGCCTTGCCTCAGTGTTTAATAGAACCATAGAACATTTTGGGTTGGAAGGGACCTTAAAGCCCATCTAGTTCCAACCTCCCTGCCATGGGCAGGGACACCTTCCACTAGGTCAGGTTGCTCCAAGCCTCATCCAGCCTGGCCTTGGACACTTCCAGGGATGGGGCATCCACAACATCTCTGGGCACCCTGTCTCGGTGCCTCCCCACCCTCTCTGTGAAGAATTTCTTCCTGATATCCAATCTAAACCTCCCTGATTTCAATTTGTACCCATTTATCCTTTTTAACTTATAAAGTCAGTTTATTAGTCTGGTTGGTTACCCATTCTTCTTGTACCAGCATGTATCTTCCAACAGTTGTATTCCCGTTGAGCAATGAGGAATTGTCAGTACCTGTTTTTCTTGACTGTTAAGTATCAGGTGTAATTTAGCAGTCATTTTTGGGAAATACTCTTGCAGCCTGTTGCCCCTGTCAGCAACCTTCCTCACCTGTGGGACAGTTTGTGCCTGGAGTAGTATTTTAATACACATCTGGTGCCAAGTCCTTTACTCCCTAGATTTGAGAATTAAACATCGAAAGTTACATTTTAAACACATTCATATAGAAAAAGCTTTCTTTCTCTTTTTTATTTACCTTCTCTTGCTTCTTCCTCCCTGAGACTAGTATTTGATCTACAGTAATTTCATGGATTTCTGAGGAAAATTAAGGCTATACACATACGGATACTTTCTGCCTTAGGTGTAGATCAACCCCTGTCTCTTTCTGAAATGTTATATAGGCATTCTCAAAAATAGATGTCTGCCCTTGCCAGTAGTGAGTTCAGGCAGGAGTCACGCCCTCTGTTTCTGGCCCGTGCATTTTCTGTCAAGAATTTGTATTAGTGCTTTCTCTACTTTCTGTTGGATTTTTTTTTTTTAAATGTTGTGTTTTGTGTGTGACTCCTAAACAATGCTTTTCTTTCACTAGAATTCTCTGAAAAGAGTGGAGTACATGAAGAAGCTGAACTAAGTCTGTCGTATTGCAGTTATGGAGTCTTGTGTATCAAAACTATTGTCAACCTCTTGGGTCACATGTTTTGTTCTTTTGTTAGAAGACAGAGAATGTTGACCTTACTAACCATTCCCATATAGGTTTTCACACACACACCCACACACACACACACAAAGGGGAAGGAGCCCCTTCTCTTCCTGACTGTTCATATGTTCAACTCCGCTCTCTCCCTGTCCTTATACGCTGTACAAAACAGCCAAGGACGTGAAATACCAGAGAGGCCTTTGTCATTATTGTTCTCACCATTGACTTAAGCACATTTTAAGACTAATTTTTGTCTCTGCCAACTGAGTATCTCTTCACAGAAGAATACTGGAAGTTCTTGGAATTACGAAGATATCAAGTCGCTAGCCAAATTTTCCCTGGCTAAGCGGTGACAAAAGCTGCCAGTTGATCCGAGTTTTATGTGGTGTTTTTTCTGATGAGAACTACTGTTTGCTCTGAGATCATCCCAACTTATTTCAACTAGGATTCAACATCAGATTTCAGCTGTTGTTTCCAGAGTTAGAATGTGAATTCTCAGTTATGGAACGCTGATCAGGTCATAGCTGAAGTTGTTCATCTTGAAATCTTGCAATTAAATCAAATTAAATCCCAGTATATTAGTAATTTTAGCAGAATGTTCTTATCCAATATGTAAACCAGATGTTCTTCATAGAAATAGGGAAGTCCAGACAATGGGTATTGTATTTAGGTTACAAGACTTGTTCTTTTCCCTTTTAATTTTCATTGTTTACATTGTAGGCAAGTCTTTGCTCATTTTAAGGAACAAAACTATTAGTTTAAAAACATTTTTAAAAATTTGTATCCAAAAATATTTCTCTTGAGTTGTATGAAAATCAGGTCCTCTGGAATTTCATTGCCCTCATGAATGGACTCCTGGTGAGCGAGGAATTTTTACGACTGCCTTAAAAACAATTGCAAGCATTCCACAAATAAACAATACATTGATTTGGGGGGACATTTTTATGAGCATTTTATAATAATTTGTTTTCCAATGTTTATTTCAGTATGGTATTTTGTAATTTTTAACTTAATTATACTAAGAATTCTCTTGTAGCAGCAGAGAGAGTAGAGCTTTGGAGCATGAATCAGTGCTGTTCAATTAGCAAGTGCGGATCGAGGACCAAGTATGATATTTCATTGACTTCCTAGGGTGCTGGAAGAAGAGCCAGAATAGCTCAGTTACACAGGCCAGCTGCTGTCTTCTGACTGCTTTTTGCATTTTGCTGTTATTTTGACAATTTTGATCTTTTTTTCTTTAACTGTTTTTTCCTTCTGTATTTTTCATTAATAAATTTCACATGTGATTTTTTTGTTTTTCTTGCTTCTTTCAGGGCTGTTCTTGATGAACAGTTGACTGTCATAATAGTTAGGTTGGTACTAGCTTTTCCTTCCCTCTGTGTGAACTATTGCAAGTGCCAGTTCATATCTTACTGGCACAGTAAGCCAGTGCACCATTAGTGTGACAGCAGCAGCTCTTGGGACAGCAGAAACCCTAACATTGTTGATATTGCAGAAGAGTTCTGTTTGAAAAATTGGGGGTAAGGGGAAATTAACATCGCTGGATTGCTCATTGCCCCAGGGGGATAGCAGTTGCATGCCCATAAAAGCTCTCGTTGTTGCTTTGGACAAGATTTACTGCTCAATCTGCAAATAATCCAGGAGATTCTGTTGTCACCAGAGGTACAACTTCTGATTCAGATCATGTTCAGTTGCTGCAATCTGCTGTCGGTAATATTTCGTTAACCCTGAGTGAACTGACAGGGTAAATTACAACATTTAGAAATGGAAAAATGTTACGCAGCCAGTATGAACCTGTTGCCTGGGGTTTCAGACAGATGTTTCAACCTTAGTTTCCACTCTTCTGTCAAACCTGTGTATATCGCTTACGTTCTCAGCAAGATTTTCTGTATCCCACTCTGTTAGGTACCGTTGAGAACTACAGCCTTGTTGCAAGGCTGTACTGCCCTGGGCATGCCAGGAGACTTTGTTCTGTGGCTGGAGCAGGAGAGGGTTCACAGAGGTAACTAAAACCACCTTCTGTATCTGCACATTAATAACAGAAGTATACAGCATAAATATGGACATCAGTAGAGAGACATAGACTGACCAGATTTTGCAGGTTCTTCTTCATTGAAGGGAGCCTGGCAGACCTTCTGCTGTCAGAAAGTTATAAAATGAAAAAATACAAATCAAAGACACAGTGACCTCCTTCCAACTAAAGCTGTCTTCAGCAAGAGCAAAAAGACTGTCAAAAAGCAGATCAGTTGGTTCTCCAAAACAGCACAGGGTTGGCATCAGCATACAGAAATGACAGAGATGTTCCTGGGGCTAAGGAAGGGACCATGATCCTGGGAAACACTAGACACTGGGATTGGCCCACTGCCTCTGTTAGAAAGATCCTCACAAGGGTTCCATATTTCTGTCTCTGAATCAGTATTCCTAACTCCTGTGACAGTGATTCATATCATGGATCAGCACTGGCTTGGCCTCAGCAAAAAGATCAAAAGAAATGGGTGTAAGCATCAGAATAAGAGGAAGTAGGTGCACAAAATGGGTTCTTGTTTAGGTGTTTTTTAGGAGGGTGAAATGTTGCTGGTTTTGTGTAAGTTCAGGCTTGACTGTACTCTGATTTCTAATTCATTAGTGAGTATTACAGAGGTTTAATTTCATTAACATAAAAAACCTTTGAAACAGGTAAGAATTTTTATTATAGGGGATCTGAGAAATCATCTTCCATGTGTACTTCTTTGCTCTGATGTTTGTATAAAACTCACAGCAACAGAGAAAGGGCCATTACAACCCAAAATCTTACTGCTATATTGCTCTGTGAAAAAGGGATAATTTTACTTTTTTAGCTATTGAAGAATAATTTTAGGTTTGGGGATTTAGAAATACTCAACCATTTACTGGCTATAAATGCCTTTGATATCCGATGAGACTATTGCGACTCATCGGATGTGCTGTTGGGAGCTGTAGGGTAAGCGGCCTGTTCCCACACATCCAGTGTCAGTCCATAATGATGAACAGCCCCTTCACGGTGGGGCTTATGCAAAAACGGACATCTCACATCCTCTCTGCTGACTGGGAGGTGAGTCGGGGAAAGCGACTATTACTAAGTCCCGTGTCAGCAGTTCCATGTGAATTAAAGGAGAGGAGAGCAGATTGAAACTTGGATGCCATCAATATTATTAATACAATGCGGAAACTAAGGAGCTTTTCAGCTTTCTGTTGCAGCTGCTGTAGTTTATTCCGCTGTATCTTAAAACCATGTGTATACTAATCTGAAATAATTTGTAATTAATTTTGCAAAGCCCTTTAAAATTTCATTATGTAACTGTCCCAGTATTTCCCCAGATAACCGCTGGCAAGTAGATTTCTTGCTGCTAAACCATTCCACACTTTTGTCAAAAAAGTTTGCGGATAAGTGAATTATCACAGAGAAAGCAACACATTCACACTGTATTTTCCTCAAAGTTCTTCACAATACAAAATGAACGTGCAAGCTCCGTTTGAAATAATTAGTAGTGGTTTACTGGGGAAATTTTGGGGCTTTCATGTTGCGCTAGCTTTTGATCAAAATTTCCCTGCACTGCCTTGTTTAATTCTGGCCATCTGGATTAAAAGGTTCTCTTAATCTTAAATACAGATTGGAACTCTTTCTTTTTGAGTGCACTGCCATAAAATTCTGGCAAGTTTCCAGCTTTCTTCATTAAAGTTTGCTTTATTATGGTTTTTCGGCCATTAAATTATTGTTTTGCACAATGGGTACTTGATTATAATTTGCTGAAACTGGGAATCAGTTACAACAGTAATCCAGTTCTGTAATTAAAAGAGAGCATGTTAATACCTGCTAGGATCCTTTGAGAGCTACTAAGGGTGAGGAAAAAGGAGAGTTGAAAGGCAACAAATTCTGCTAATAAGACGTTGAAGCGTTCTGATCTGACAGTGTTTTGTGCTGTGTTGTGGAAGTGTGACTTCCCGCATGACAACTGGGTTTGAACCAAAATTTGTGGCTGTGACAGGGATAAAAGGACAGTTTCGTTTGTTGTAAATCTTCTCACATCTTTTATTTTTCTTTTGGGTTTAGGAAGGAATGTGCATTTCTGGCAGAAAAGGAGCAATCGGGGATCCTTGAACCCAATCCAAGTTTTCTTTCTGCTCTTGTATGGTTTTTGTCAGGGAGTTCACTCTCGCTTTCATTGTTTTTCCACCTGTAAAGTTTTGAAAAATTTTGAGAAAATTGCTGGCTTTAAAATGATGTTAAAAGTGAGTGTTTCGTAGGTCTGTGCGTCACTTCTTTTGTATTTTGGCTGATGTGGAGTTGAAAGAAATGTAAGCTTGTCTTAGCTGCATAGTTGAACTGTTACAGAGAAGGAACGACATGAAATAGCTGATGGCATATTTTAATCTCATTTTTAGCATTACATTACTGATAATCTGAAGCATATACATGATAAATATATAATAAACTTTAGAAAATACTTCTTTAGGACAGTGAAGTTATGTAGCAGCTTTACAATACTTTTTCCCTTACTGGTTTCAGCCCTATCTCCTAACACGCCATCTTTGAGATTCCTTTTAGAAAATCTGCATCCAGGAAACTTTTCTGGAACTGAATCTGTGGAATTAGGTGAAACAAAACTGTTTAATGAAATAACTTTCAAATTTTACAAGAATGCATTTGGCTGAAAACTATTTTCTACCACAGCTGAGAACTAAAGAGGTTCAAAAACTATGTGCCACAAATTCCTGTCTTGAAATTAGCTATGAAGTGACTACAGTATGTCAGAACTTCGCTTTTCAATATATTCTTTCTCTTGATCTCAAATTAAGGACATAGAATGTTCCTTATTGACTGGAATAGATTATATTGTAGGCTATGGACTAAGTAAAACAGAATAAAAATTAATGAAAGCTGCAGAATTTAAGTTTTCTTTCCACAAAATGTAATTGGAATTGTTAATGGTGTGATCAGGAAATTTTTAGTCTTGCTGAATATGTGAGGAATATGGACTTGAATAAAACCAGTATTTCATAATATTTTGTCTTTACTCACTGAAGTGAACCCTGGTGTTCCACTGAACATACAGTTGAAACGTCTAAGCCTTTTGGGGATAATTTAAACAACTTGGAAATTCAGACTTACCTGAAAAATCCTTTCTTCTTTCATATGAGTCTTTTATTTTCCTTTTTATGAGGGCTTTTTTTTTTTCTTAAGAAGTTTGTTGATTTTGGAAAAAGTAAAAGGTGTTTCTTGTGAATCTGATCTTCTCAATGGCAAGCCCTTGCCCTTCTTTTGCCAATAGTTTATTTCATATGTATTCAGTCCAGTTTTCTTTTCACATATGTAAAATAACATTTTGGCAAGTCGTAAACAAAATACGTACAGTGAAGAAAAAAAGACTTGTGTTTTTTAAAGTGAAAAACTTTATTTTATGAAATAATCCTTTCATTGAAGTGAATAATTAAAGCTAAAGTAAATAAGATCTTATAAGAGATTGCAGAGTAATTATGTAACTTTTAAGAAACAAGAGTTCATGGTAATGAAGTATTTTCATTTTACTAGGTTTTTCTTGGAAAAGTACAGTGTCATGTGATGATACACCACAGTGTGTGAGAGTAGCTTGCTGGTACAAAATCCAAGCATCACAAAGTAATTTCCAAAGACCAGATGTTTATCGGTTCCCTCTTATGGAAGAGAGCAGAAAGGTTCTTATTTAAAGTTTGTCGGCTGGAACTCCGATGTAACTTCCCAGAAGGCTTCATACAGAGTGACTGAGCGCTCTTGGTGACCCATAAAGGATTTACTTTTGAAGAAAGAAATTTGCTTATATGAATACATGGGTAAAGCTCTGGCTATTGACTGTTATAACTGTGAGAAAAACTAGCTAGAGGCGTTTCTCTTTCAGTAAATATTTGGCATGGCTTTGGTTCACTATGGCCCACGCAAGGCTGCTTTAACTCTTGTAAATTGAGCATTAGTGCACCTCTTGTATTTAGACTAAGGGTGACAAGTCTTCCTCTCTCCTCTTCCCAACCCCTCTTCACGTAGCAGGATTTTTCAGAAGTATTAGGGGCAGAGGGAGCGTCCTTTTGTTCAAGGCAGTAGTTAAAATGCACAGTAAAGATGTGAATTAAGTTTTTTCCAAGAAGAGGAGTGTAGTGAGAGGGAGTGGGCACAGTGTTAAGTCTGTACTGTGGCACTGGGAATATTACCTGCTTCTCATGTCTTCCTAATTTTTGTCTTGATGTCTCTGCTAAGTTCTTTGGAGCAGATGTTCTATTCCAGGTCATTCTTACTCAGCGCAAGGCAGAGCGAGATTCTGGTCTTTCTGAGACATGAACTTGGATGCAGCCAAACTGATTTAAAAAACCCTAAAATTCTTCTCAATACACATTCCCCGGAGTTAAACCTTGTCAGAAGAGGAAGGTCTCAGGGAATGACAGGGAAGTCTCTTGCTAGGCATGTGTAGAAAAGGGCTGTTGTTGAGGAAAGAAACCAGGTTCTGATAGGACCCTCGGCCAGCACAGCTCTGGAAACGCATCTGTGTGGAATGTGGAGTGCTCTGGAGTTCACATTATGAGGAGTGCCTTAAGGAGAGTGCTTTGTTGCAAGCACATGCCATTTAAAACAGGTAGCTGTTGGTTCAATTGGAACGACTACTTCTAGGTGGTGAAAATTCATTTCATAACGCTTCTTAAATTTTAACTGGTACACAGCACAGTTGGGAGCAGTTCCCAAGGCAAGATGGCGAAGATGTTAGAAACTAGTGAGTCACAGAGTTATGCTGAATTTTTCCAAATATTCTAGTCATACATAATCACTTCTGCCTAACAGGGAGGTAACATCGCTGGGTCTCCTGAAGCTGCACAGAAAAACCCCCAAGTTTACCACCTGGTGCCAACACCCCAGACTTAGGGCGGGGGGAATCGCTCTTGGCTGCTGAATCGACAAGGTCATGCAACAGCAATGAAGTTGGAAACAAAAACTTTATCCTGCAAAGCTCTATGGCTGGTTCCCCAAGCCATTCTGCCAGCTCTCTCAGCCAAAATGACGTTTTGCTAATGCAAGTTCTTGTACCCAACTGAACAAGCATTACTTTAATTGACTCTGGTTTATCTCCAAGTATCTGTTGTTATTATTAAGTGCTGTATTGATTACTGACCTTTATTTATTGCTCATGAGATAGAACTGAATGTTCATAGATAAAGGCACTGAAGCTCATCTATCACATCTTAATATATACTTATTTAGCCAGTAATATTTAGTAATTTTAACACTTACTTAGTACAATTATCAATTTATGTTATTTTGGTGACTTCTATACAAAATTAAATTTAGTTCACATTCTTTTCATTTCTTCCTGCTTTCTGTGTGTACAGATTATTACATAGGAACCACTTATAGACAATAAACATAAAAGAAACGGTTTAAATTAGTGCCGTGGCTTTTCCTTGAAGAGTACTTTCTACAAGGGGATTTATTTCTTCATTTGCTTTTGCCTTGCTGGTGGGATTTTGTGGTCTTAGTCTATATGGATTCATGGTTTTGGTATGCATATATTCTGGTTGTTCTTCAGTGTTCACTCTGTATTATTCAAACTCGTTTTCTGTCTTTTTATACTTCTCAGCTTTTCTTCAGTAGCTTATGATTTGAAAGATAAAATGGTCTCTTTGTCTCACCTAGTTAATTAGTGTGGTTGATGAGCATGCATGTAAGCTTCACTGGGGTTGCTGAGCCTTTTTCTTTTCAAGCCTCTTAAAGAATTTGACCCCACATCTGAAAATCTGTTATTCTTTTCCTGTTGTATTGACTACAAACTGAATCAAATAAGGAGTGTCCCCAGAGTATTTGTCTGACACCCACACATGTTCTCGGGTGATGTGTGTTATAGGAGGTGTGGGTATAATGCACTGTTGACCAGCAACACCGTGATTCTGGCCACTGGTTTAAACGCAGTGACATTCCTCTCCGGTGCTAATTGGCATTAAGGCTACATCAATATTCTCTGTGCCATGTCTGTGAGAGGATTTTTGCATTACAAGTCATTTTCATACCGCATATACCAAAACTCTGTTCTTACTAATTAACAGATACGTTATGACATAATTGAAGGGCAATTTGAAGTGAAAAAGTAAACTACAACTTGTACCTCTTCAGCCTGTTTGTACGTTGTTTGTCTGAGTCTTTGCTCTTCTCTGATTCTGTGCTATGGTTTCCAAGGATACCACTATACTTCTGAAAGTATAAACCAACTATTCCTTTTTTTATTTCAATTATTATAACTAGATGATACAGTTAAAGATAACTGGGAAGGGGGAAGGCTAGAAAGAAGGCAAACCTATAAAAAAATAAAGGCAAAGCAAGACTGAATGCTGATTTTTTTCCTTTTGTGATAGTTCTAGTTACAAACCAGAAGGCTGCTGTCATTGAAACTGCTTATTCTTAGCTGGGCATGCGTTCTTGTGAATGTATTTCTGTGGTCCAGCAGCAAGACGCATTTTTCCAACGAGCTTATTTACCATCTGTTTCAGCGTTGCCCTGTTTTCTGTGCCTGATTATGAAGGCATATGTACTTGATTTGACACGGGCGGTTACATTCTGGCAATAACATAACAAAAAACTTATGGTGAATGGAATTATATTTTGATTCATTTTAGTTCTGAAATCTAGATGTGAATCTCTAATTTTAGGAAATAGGAGTGTTTTCATACTAACAGACAGGATCTTGTTGCTAATCAAATTATGGTAAGGTCACTCCTGTGCAAATACTGTGGTTTTGGAGGGTCTTTTGACACAAAGCCTTCTACCACAAGCCCTTTTCTCTTACAGAGAATTTCTGAGGAACTGTGGCTATCTGAAGAATGTTCATTCAAGCTTTACTGTTGTGATGTGTTGATAGTAAAGGATTTTAGGCATGCTCTTTCCATGATTGCAACTGTAATGCTAATTTATTCCTCCAGTTCTTTCTGTCGTGCAGACAGGGTTTCCCTGTTCCTGTTAATTGCATTTAAATTAGGTATTTGTATTAACATTGAAATGCTGAAATTAGAATTTAACAGTGTTTAGTGGTATTCCTCTTTTATGTCATAAGTTACGGTTAGTGTCGTTATTATGCAGTCACTGTCCCATTTTAAGGGCTGTGTTTGTAATAATTTAAACCAATATGCATTTTTGGAGATATCTTTACAAAATACAGCTCCATATGATTTGCTTGTTTGAAACAGGAAGGGAATTCAGGTAGATTACATCTGAAGTATTTATACAACACTTATAGCACTATCGTGTATTTTTGGAGATGAAGAATTAATTTGAGAAGTGAAGCCTCTGGGACATTTCTCAATATCTATCAGGATTTTCGCATGCAGTGATCTTCTCTGACATCTTAAGCCCCTTGAAGTTACTCAATGCCAGTCAACATCTTCAGCTTATAAATTAGTTCATAATTAACATGATTGAATTTTGACAGAAATTCACTTCTTGAAAGCTCTTGCTTGTGCAGCAGACTTTTCCCAGCTATCCTCAGTAACTTCTCCTGGGAAAATAAGAGAATTTCAAACTTAATAAAGAAATATGCAGGTATTACAAAATTTGGTTCCTGATTGCGGTATCTTACACTTGGCACCTCATCGGTTATCCTTTCTCAAGTGCAATCATGTGCTCACGTTCCCCTCTTCACAGACAGAGGGAGAAATAAATGAGAAAGGTGTCCCACTTGCTGAAGGTACAGTCTGTATTGCCACTTTGGCTTTAGGCCACTGACTAATGCAGTTTCGTATGGAGCTCTGTCACATTTAGCTGACCAGCAGAGAAAAGAAGAAACTTAAGCAATGAAGATGTAGGTAATAAATTAAGTTTGTATTTATGCTTTGTTGTGCTTTGTTGCTAAGGGAGAGGTTTAACAGATCAAAATATAAAAGTTGTATTGGAAGTGGCTTAAATCTATTTTTTTCCTCAGTTCAACAGGCAAGTTTCATTCCAGTGTATTAAAATACTCATCTTCAGATACTTGAACTGTGGGATTAAAATAACGCTAAGTGCAGATTTGGACAGTGGCTTTTCTATGCACTTAGCTCCGAAAGTATGCTAAGACGTAGGGCTGCGTCTGGCATTTGCTGCTGCTGTTATTTGAAGGGAGGTTTTGTTGTTAATACTTCAGCCAAACTGATAAGGCTCCGTGTTTGTGGAGCGTTGTATCATGATTTAAACAACGTATTGTGAGTCTTTGGAAATGTTAGGCAAATAAACTAAACCTGAAAGAAGCAGGTTATCTTGCCCTCTGAGTGGTTAGTTGATACAAGTGACTTAGTGTGTTCTGCGTGCTGATGTTATTATTCATCAAATATTTGAATAAGAGAAAAAAAAAAAAAGGAAAGAGGAGGTATTTGGCTTGAATTTCAGGTGTTTATGCCTTCACAGATGTCTTCCAGCTCTTCAACAAAACAGTAGCCCTTGCTTGTCTTTGTTTCCATGGGTGCGTAAGAGTCATAGGAAAGCAATTTTAAATAAATCAGCCAAGGAGCGACATACAACTGGAAAGGAAACTTACTTGCAAGACTTGCAATTAGTTATGAAAAATTTCCGTAGCTGCATCTGACTAGTGTTCCCAGAGAAGCCACGGTGTTGAATAGGCACACAAGCTAACGTGAAGCTCATGCTTCCCTCCCCCCTCCGCTTTCTTTTCCACAGTGTGTTTCTAGGCATGCACTTCTAGACTGCCCGGACGCGATCAAGGCTTGTTCTGGTTGGCTTTGGCTTTTTAGTCAACTGACCAACAACCTGTCAATCAGAATTGGAGCTGTGGCAGGATGAAAGTAGCGTAGGGATGGCATTCTTCCCTGGGGGGCAGGGGATTGTTTTTATTTTGCATCCAGTCAGCTGTAGAGAGACTTTTGCAAGTGCAAATCTCGGAGTTATATACGATGCTGCCCAAAATCTAGCACATTAGAGTATATTTGCACATGGCAACTCAAGCCTTTATTGTATGTGGTGTTTTGCAGGTTAAGAGGTAAAATCTTCCATGAAAAGGCTGGATTTTGGAAGTGTTTATGCTTGCATGCTGTTTTCATTTTGGTTGTCTGAAATAGAAAAATATTTAACCATCGGGTAGTAGTTCTTTACTGTGTGCAAGTTGTATTTTGGGAGATTTTTCCTAATTGAATGCGTTGTGGATATTTTAATATGTGGAGCAAAAAAAAATCAAATGTCATTTCACTTCAAAGATGTTTTTTTTCCTGCTTGGAGGAAAATAATTTTATATTGAGAGTGTGTCTTTACTTGTTTGAACTTGTTAGTCTTAACTAAATAAAACAACCTGTTAACTGTTTGTTTTTCCTTGTAGTCAAAAAGTAAGATTATACCTGTCCATTGTTTCATTTGCTATAGTGTTTGTTATGGTATTGTTTATAGGGAAGTGACGTCTTTGAATAGGTATTGAAATCTGGTTTCTAATTAAGATCAAGGTTAACCTAAAGAAAGGGGGCACATTGCAAAACAGCTCTGATTGTAAGTGATACGGGCTTCATTTGTGTGAAGCTGAGCAAAAATGATTCTGCTGTTATGAAGGAAAAAGCTTGAGCCATAAATGTGTCATTTTACAAAGCAATAGTCTCAGTTGTCATCTGTTCAACAAGGATGTAATGAAGTGTCACAACTTTTACTTTAAATTACCAATGCAAAGAGGTCTTCACCTTCATTCTAAGAGAACGTCTCATAGGATCCTGAGGAGTGGGTTTGGCTTTTTGTTGTGGATGCCCCATCCCTGGAAGTGTCCAAGGCCAGGCTGGATGAGGCTTGGAGCAACCTGGTCTAGTGGAAGGTGTCCCTGCCCATGGCAGGGGGTTGGAACTGGATGGGCTTTAAGGTCCCTTCCAACCCAAACCGTTCTGTGAGTCTGTCATTCTATGATTTAGAAGTGATTACATTCCACACTTTCACATTTGCATCTAATGGACACGTTTTTAAAAAGTCACCCCCCAAACCTAACAAGGGTTTTGGAACACAAAATTTTGGAACACAAAATTTCTGTCTGAGTGTGCGATGCTGCCAGATGTGGGGGGGAAAAGGGGGAATTCAAGCAGTGGGTCACAAAGTCATTAGTTTCTTACTGTTAGTCTACACATAGAGTATTTAAGTGCCCAGTAGCCGTCAGTGAGGCATACCTGCGGGGGGTATGTGGTTTTACAGCTAACATCTGGGAGGTACTGGATAGTTCTGTACAGGAGGTAAATGTTCATGCCCGTGGCCTTGATTTGTTTCTTGATGCGTCAGAAGAAGTTACAGAGCTTGCAACTGGTTCCTTGTAGGTGGGAGTAGTTACTCAGAGAGCGGAGGCAATGACATGAGTACAGGCTGAGGAGAAGGCTTAAAATAGGAGGAATACCCTTTACAGTTGTGCGCCAACTATTTTTGCGACGCTTGAGTAAATGAGACCCCAAGAAAGAATCTTGTATTTCAGGAGACTTAGAGTTGTTTCAGACTGACAGGAGGACAGCCAGTTGTATCTGCTCCGTACCTGCAGCAGATCTGCCTGCCTTACCGTCAGACCCTGCGTCTTCCTCCGTCTCAGCGTATTGTTCCTCACGGCTGCGGGAAGGTTTCAAGATCTTCCCGCTCTCTTCAGCTACCTGAGGGGAAAACAGACAGAAAGAGGTGGTGGGATCTTCATTCGTAGAGATACTCAGAGTTCAACTGTTTGGCCCTGTTTGGTGTGAGGGTTACGGTAAATGAGCTCCACATGTCCCTAACCTAATTTTTTTTTTCATAATTCTAAGCAAAAATATAATAATTCTTGGAGAAGAACACAGAGGTGTTGTACCTCATGCATAAATCTGTCCTTGTGCTCAGTTCTTGTATTTCACTAAGCCTGTACTTCTGAAAGTTGTAATGACTTACAACATTTGAACTACACTGAGACCTCGTGTGGAGCTCAAGTGTTTAGCCATGCTGTGTAGTTAGCAGGAATAAGGGTTGTATTGCTTAATTAAACGTTGTATTGTTGTTTTTATAAAAATCATTTTAAACTTTTTTGTGGATTCGAGTGGAGTTGATTGCATGGAGGGGTAAATGGTTTTGCTACAGTAGAGACAAGAGCTACTTTTGCAGATGACTAAACATTCAGAAACTCCCTAACTTAGTTGTTTTTAAATATAGGAGACGATATGAGGAGACAAGTATTATCCACGTCGATTGTTCATGAATACTACTTCTGAAACTGGGGACTGTGTGCACACATGGAAAACCAAAAAAGCTACTTTTTGCTGAACTTCAGCTTGATCCTTATTAGGACTACCTCTGGTCTGACAGACCTACTGTTTTCCCCTGTAGCAAAGCTGCTGAGTCTGCTTTGTCAGGAAAAACACTTGGAAAATAATTGCTGTTCCAATTTTTGGGGGTTTTTTTGTTGTTTTTTCGGTGTTTGGGTGTGGCTTTTGGTTTTTTTTTTTTAATGTCCTATTAGGCAATATTGTTCCCATCTCTTGTCTTCGTTTTTGAAGAAGTAATTTATGTTCACTGTTTCTACAGCTAGGAAAAGACCAAGAATTTTTGTAATTGTTGCATTCACTCAATAATATATAACATATTACCTATCATAATGAGGCTTCTGTGTGGGCATGGTAGGACTGCCCAGTGCCTAAATCTCGGGAAGCAGAGCTGACCGCAATCCTTCTGTTCATGCTTGTCATCAATTTTTATGTAAGTTAATAACTGTCTACCATAAGCCTTGGTTTTGCAAAAATTTACCTTAAAAATAATTGTGCTTATTGTTAGATTTAGACAGCTTGTTCACATGTTGCTCCTTTCTGTCCTTAGACACAATGTAGCTTGTAACTGTGCCGAACAAGTTCAAACCATGTTGAAACCAGGTTTATTACTAAACATACAAAACCAGTTTTGAACAAGTTGAAAATCTTACAATGAAACCAAAGGACGCTTTGCTGTTGACTTCCATGTAGAGTAATACGGTTCAAGCCTTCCTTGATCAGTTGGAAAACTGACTCATCTCTTGTGAGTTTTAAGATAAACTAAGGAGACTATCTTGGCTGAATGGGAGCAGTTTTGGTGAACTCAGTAGCTGCGTAATTTCACAAGCTCCATTGTGATCTACATAACGTGTTTTTCATACAACTCATGCAAGAAAAGTCATATACTTCAAAACAAATAAATATTAAGCTGTGTTGAGAAACTGATAAAGTTCAGCATTTAATGTCTGCAACTACAGTAAAAACTTCTGCAATTTATAATACACACTTCTGACTTTATTTTGTGAAAATGGGCTGTTCTAATGCAGTGCATCTTGTAGAGTAAATGTCAAGCTGTCCACCTTTGAATTAACACTGCTAATTGGTGCACTGGTTGAAAATGTGACCATTAACATTTATCCTGTAAGTTATTAATGTACAACGTGATGTTAACATTTAGCATGATGTTATGCAGCGTTGAACAATCAATTTAATTTATGAGTGCTTTGGGAATATTTTTGCATTTCCCTTTCAGTGTCTCACAACGTGAATAATTGAAAATTGGTTCTAGCTACGCCTGCTGGAAATAGAATATGAATTAGATTACTTTTTCTAGATTAACTGGGAATGAAGCTTTAAAATACAATTGGCTATAAACCATGCAAGACTTGTTTAAGCTTTAGTTTTTTTAATCATACACAAAACAGTGGAAAAGCATGGATAATGTGTCTTAGCATATTAGATTTTTGTGTCTCAGTATGGAATGGTTTTCAGTTTACTTGGAAGACTAGTATTCACTACTCAGTTTGTGTGCCTAATGGGATATGTATGCATACATTAAGTACTGTATTTTTTTAATAATCTAGTAAAATGCGGAATTATTCTTAATTTTATGAACTAATTTTCAGAATGTGCCGCAGTATTGTGTTGTGCACACTTGAAATATCGTTAAAAAAACCTGAAAACCAGGGTTAAAATCCAGTTAATGTTTTCTGTGATCTTGCTTGACCTAGCAATAGATACACCATTTTGTAGAAACAAATATAATTGACTTCAGTGACTTCAAACTGTTTGCCTTGGGCTACTAAATTAACTTTTCCATTCTCTGAATAGTTACCGTGACAAGAAGTCCCTTTGTTTCCTGTTCTTACTTCTTGCCTGTGTGGACTGAACTATGTGAGTTAACATTAAAATGAGGTGGTGTGTGTTCCTTCCCAGTCACAAGACATATTGCCCTGTTCCAGGAAACACCACCCACTATTGTTTCCAAGACTTTGCAGATCTTATGTACATTAGGTAATTTAATTGTGATACCGTAATTAAAACCAGAAGTTCTTTTGCTCCCCACAAAAACTGTATTATGCTTTTCATAATATATATTCAAATTTTAAACTCAATTAAAATATTAATATACATAACATCTGTAGAAGTAGACAGAAAAATACATTTAAAAATTAAGTAGAAATTTTAACATACCTGCATTGTTGATATCTCAATAGAATATTTGGGGTTTGCTGTGTGACTGGCTGTTAACACTAAGTACTCTTAGATTGGATAAACACAGTTATTAAGTTAGCAATTCCGTATTAACAGAGCCATCACTGCAGCTTTTCAAAATGCTGTTCACTGATTTCTTACTAACCATCCATTTACAGATGGTAAGTCCTTTTTTTTTTCTTTTCAGAGCAGTTCACACCTCTGACAACTTATTTTTAATTTTGCATTTAAAGTACAAAATTGGTTTTGGTTAGTTCTCAAATAAAAAGCCTTGCCATAATGGAAAGGAGATGAATTAAATATTAAGAGTAGAGAAATTTGTGCTGGTTTTTGTGTTTGTAATGGAGACAGCAAGATATGTAATGGAAACAGATTTTTATAAAATCTTTTCAGTTTTCAAAGGACTGTAGAAATTGAAATTCTGGAGAATTCATGCATGTAAATAATCCAGCAAAATACAAACAAGATTACAAGGAATGCTGGACTTTTATTAATCTTTTAAAAACATGTTCATGCAAGATTTATAAGAAATGTGAAATGGTTGCACTAAGGATCTGCTTTCACTTCGTCACTTCACCTATGCACTCTGCAGATGCCTCTGATTATGTGTATATGAGAAATGGTTGCTGCCTTTTCTCTTTTTCCTGTCAGCCTTCAGATATCCTTAAACCCCAACTTTTAACTCTACCTGTGATTCTAAGAAACTTTGAAAATAGTGAGTCATCATAGTATGTTGTGTACTGAAAATATAAGAACATGGTGATAACAAGCCAGAGTAGGGAAAAACAAGAAGTCTTATTTTTGACTTTAATTATTACTTAGAACTTTTAGAAAGTAGCGATAATAATACCCTGGACTTTTTTTTTTTTGGCTCCTTGTTTTTCACTGGAGCAATAGACTTAATTCTGAAAAAGAAATATTATAGCTTATCTTGAAAAGGATTCTTTTCTCAGGGGGAAAACCTTGGTAAGTTCATGAACTTCTTCCAAGAGTAGGATTAAGATCTTGATGTGCCAGATTTATCAAAGACATTATTCCATTAGTGAAGATGAGAAGGAAATGTGAATAGTATTTCGGTACTGCTAAGTCTTTACAAGCTTCTGGTTCAAGTGCTTGCATTAACAAGAATATTGTATAATGAAATCTGCAGAACAAGTTGCAGCACTGAATTACCTCTGCCAAGGAGCATCATTGTGCATTTCAGCTGAAAAGATATGCCAAAATACGGAGATGAGTCTATGAGACTGAAAATAAATATTTTGATTGGCCATGTCTTTAAAATGTGTTTGAATTGATTTTATTAAGACTGGCATTCTTCCAAAACTGCTGCACAAACACTTTGGGATCTGATCCTTCATCGTTTAAATAAATGCCAAAATTCCAGTTGACTTCAAAGAGAGCAGAATTAAGATCTCAGTCAGAAAAAGACATATTCTGATTTTATCTCATGAACAGGAGGGTCATGCATGATCATTTGTTTGAAATACAGAAACAAGTACCTGAAGGGACGTGGCAATTGGGTAAGCGAGTCTTCTTCATTTGAATGAACATCGAAGGCATGCATTAGTTTCCTTGGGGAAGGCAGCCTAAAGTTAAAGATGTTGGGTCTCGTTGTACATATTACTAAGCCATCAAGTACTAAGCAGCTCGCACTTAACAAGCAAACTTCCTTTGGTGATCCAATTGTCCAAATCGCCGATTGTTTCTATCTTTTTAAAGATAGTTGTGGTGATTCTCAATCTTGAGTTTGTGATGTGGAGCAGTTGGCTAGTGGAGCAGTCTAAGGAATAAGCACAGCAAGGTTTGTGTAATACCTTGTACTGACATAGTTGGAAAAGCAGGAGAATCTTTTGACATACAACATTTACATATAAAGGAAAAGCTGCAAAGTTTAGGCTGGCTGAAGCCAGATCATTTGCTCTGAGATTGATTGAATAGCAGAGTTTCCCCTTGGCTTCAGTGTCATCCAGTCACTTCCATTTTTCTTTTTTTTTTTTTCCTGTTAGGAACTGGTTTTAGGTTCTGTTTGGGTTTTGTTCTTCAAAGGTAGGTCACATTCCTAAGTCATTTCACAGTGCAAATCCATGAACAGTTGTATTGGCCATCACTAAAGCATGATAAGCTGCAGCAGTAGGCAAGAGGGAGCAAGCAGAGAGCTTGCTAGGCTGATTTCTCTGCCAAAGCCTACATCTCAGCCAGGCTACAGCTGGAGTTCTGGTTTATCAGATGATTGCAGAGAGTTAAGTGGTCAGGCCTAGGTGAGGAATGTGAGCTCAGAGATTTGATGGAAAGAGATGGATGATTTTATGAAAACTGGTTTGTTGTTGGTAACTGGATGCTTATCCTATTCCAGACAGCTTGAGTGCCTTCCATTTGTCTGAAGACTATTGGCTGTAATACATTTTCTGGAAAGTTTGAGATGAAAAAAACCTGCCTTAAGTATAGCTCTTTATTAACTTCCTCCTCCTAAATTCTCTGCATTGTGTATCCTTCCCTGTGTATCACTTTCTCTTCTGAATCAGTGATGGCAGCCATACCCATTTATCATTTTCTAGTTTACTTTTCCTGCCATACACCAGTGGTTTTAGTTGCACTGATTTCAAGATTGTTATTTTTGCTTCTTCGTGTTACTGTTCACAACTCAGTTAATATATGGCATCTGTAAGGAATTAGCCATTTAAGAATCATGCCTTGAACTCACAGAAAGTTGACACTTCGTTGGTCGATACTTTACCGAAACTACTTTGAGTGAAGTGGTGTATCAATAAATCGGCCAGAATATTCCGTTTTCAGGAAGATGGGTAGCCAGAAGGAGTGCTGAGAATGGCAGTGAGGCTTTACAGGGTACATGATTCCATCCGTAGGCAGTGCACAGGTCTTAGACTACAGTGGGAACTCAAAAAACACATTTCTGATTAGCTTGAAGATGTCTCAGTGAATGATGACATCATGACAGGAGTCCTGGAGTGCTACTATAACATAGTTATTTATTAGCAATGAGCACTGAGGAAAAATAGTTACAAGTAATGCCAATTTTAATGATTTTACTTTCTGCTGACAGTTCATGTGAAGTTATTTGACTGCTGGATGTATTGCAGAAGAGGGGAGTAGGACAGTGTCTTTTGAAGACGGTCCAATGTTTGCAGGAACACGTAACATGAGATGCGCCTGCAGTTCAGCGTTACGAGGTACTAATGAAGACAGCACTGGAAGTTGGCTACTGAGTCTCAGCTAGCAGATGGTAACACCCCACTGTGATAAGTGAGGTCGGGATGTAAGAACATCGATGTTTTTTCGGAAACCTCGGCATGGGTAATTGAAAACTATCAGGAGAAGGCCTAATGCGAGTAAAGGTCGTTAAGACAGACTCCATAACCTGTAGTATACAAGCTTATTTTCTTTATTTCGAAGTCAGAATATATGGATATTTGTGGGGAGAATGTGCTTAGCATCCCAAGACCCAGGCTATGGGTAAGGGTTTCTGCGTTTTGATGGCTGGCTTCTCTTTCTAGTTAAGCAAACAAAAAAAATGTCTTCCTTTGAGCCAGAGACGGGAATTTCATTCAGCTGTGAAGACAGCTGATTTGCCTTGGGGCAAAATGTGTGAAGAAACAGATGTCCAAAAAAAGGAGCAGTGCTAGGGAATACCATAATTGAAATTGCCAAATAAGAGTTTATAAGTAAAATATGTGAAACCTTACTGTACGTAAACTAAAATTTAAGATTGCTGCATGCTATGAAGTATCTTAAAGGGCTCCTCAAGCTAACTTACTGGGTTTGCATTCAGGCTTGTTTCAGGCTTTGTACTGTGGCAGAAATTTTTGGCCATGTTCCCGTAAGCATACACACATCATGTGAATATAAAGTATATAACATTAAATTGAATGTTACCTGCATTTTCTTGAGGATATTTTGACTATATTCATTACAGCATTTTCTGTTCGTAACAAATCAATGACAGCATGAGTCAAAACACTGAAAAATTCAAATTGACATGCAGTGTTGTGAACTCCGTTTGAGTTGTGCAGGTTCCTGAAATGCACTCCACAGGTCTTATAATGTCTCCAGTTATAAATATTTCTTCTTAGGCAGTGGAATAAATCTTCAAGATGAAGCAAGTTGATATTTAGACTTTTGATTCTGGTGAACACTTATGTACATTTTGGTCATGATTTTAATAACTATATTTGAAAAGTCCTGTTTGGGTCCATTTGGATGTTCCTAGGTACTGTGATAAGCCACTAGAGTCTGTTGGGGTTGTACGTCTGTCTGTCCCAAATTCGAATTTATATGCTGTCCAAAACAACAGTATTCTGCTGCTGAAAGTGAACATGTGTTGATTCTGACTTTGTGGGAGAAAAAATATCTCCTTACCTTATATGTGTAGGTCAGCATAAAGTGTAGCATTCTGGTTTTGTCTCAATAGATTATCTTTATTTCCTTTATTGCTTGTTTATTCCAATTATTAATTTATTCCAATATTTTCTTTATTGCTTGTTTCTTTTCACTGTTTCTGGAAAAAGGAGACACTGGTTAAATAAGCACTGAATGTGTATCAAAGACAGAGAATTGTTTCCAGGGACATTTCTTCATCTTTATGTTGTAAGAACAATTAGAATGAATTTGATTTGTAATTACTGCCAGAGCAACCAGTCTGAGTCTAGTCAACATACAGAAGGTGAAAAATAAGGTGGGATAAGTCCGGGCTGCTACTAGAGAGAAAGATGCTGTTCCTACTTGCCTAGTGTTAAGTACAGAGCTTTCTCTCGTGCTGCCTTCCCCCCCTCCCGCCTCCCCATTTTGCTTCCTCCCCCCACTCCCATAGCCATAAGCACTTTGTCATGTTGACACTGGCAATCGAACTGTATTGCTTTGAGTAAGAAAGAACTACTTTTATCATTTCTAATATGCAGCCTAGGGCCAAAACAGACAAAGCAATTTTAAAGGACTAGGTTCAGAAGGAGGCTGGAATTCCCATTGTACAGCCCTTGGGAATATGACTTCAGAAACCAGCTCTGAAGCAGTTATTTATCATAATGACAACTGTTGGTCTCCCCATACTTAGTCAGCTGAGTTCCACACTGTTTGAAGGTAACCAGCTCGTTGTCATCAATCCTTAAAAACAAAAAATGGTTTGTCATGATCAAAGCTGCCAGGAGACACCTATATTGTTTAATCTGGTTCTTAAACTTAAAAAATAGTACTATGCCATATTTCTTGGGCTGGACAAGCCCAAGTGTTTGGACACTTCCAAAGAATAATCTAATTCTTCAAGCAAAAGCAACATCAGTGCTGAAATCCACTTGCTATCAGGGCATATCTTTGTGTGGCACCGATACTTTCCATGTCCACGGCATTCTCGTGTGTGAAGTCCCATATGGCGCTGCCCCTAAAGGCCGTGTCTGCTTTGTCCAGTGTTTTACCTATGTTTTGTCTTAAGGAATTTCTTTTTTTCTAGCACCTCTTTGTCCTTTATATTGATAGTCACAGTAAGCTTTTTGATGTCTATCCCATTCGTTCATCTTGTGACCTAACTTTCAGCTTGTCTTAAAAATAATTTTACTTTATATCTATCTTCTTTTGAACTCTCATCACCACTGCTGTCAGCTTCCTGACACCTTCATTTGCTGCAAAATGTATCCAGTCTGCAGTGATATTAGAACCCCAGTGAATACCTTTTTCATCTCAGTTTCCATGAAACACTTCTAGTAAACCTTCTTTAACTCATTTTTTCATAGAGCCATCGCCAATAATCAGACAACCTAACTACGTTCATTCTTTGATCTCACTGCTGCTTGATTTCATCAGTTTAGGTGCTGCCTTTTCTTGAGATGCCTTTTTGGTGTGGATTATAAATCAAGGGGACACCTTTTTCTCAAAGTAACAAACATTACCTTTGTTAATGTAAGCACACTGTACTGTCTGAGTCAGGGGACATACTTATGTCACCCCTGCTACACTGTCCTGCTCATTGAATGTTCTTTGAGTCCAGTTCATAAGCATTCACAAGAATGCAATAATTATCCTATTCCCCACTGTATTTTAATAAACTTTGGCTAACTGCATCGTTTTCCCTAAGTTTTTATGGTACTTCCAATCTTTGTGCATGAACTTTTATAATTGGAATAACTTGGACCTTGTTCTGCTTTTTGAATGATTTGTTGGGTTTTGACTTCTTTCTTCTTGTTAGCAGCAATGCCATAATGTAAATATGTGATGTGCCTGCCCAGCTTTGTGCTTGGTTTTGATATGAATTTCATTTTTCCTTGGTGTGGGAAAAGTACTAGTCTAGAGAGAAATCCCTTTTTGATTGGCTGCTCTAAATAAAGCAAACAGTAATTGTTTCTAAACTAATATCACTGATGTTATCGTTGCCCAGATTAGAACTTGACTGCAGCTTGGAGACATCAATGGAGATAGGTCATTCCTTTTCTTGAACCTGATATTTTGGGGTTTTTTTCCTTGTGAAAACCAAATCCTACTCAGTTATTTAATGGGACATGAAACTTAGACAAAGACTTCTGTTCTGAAGGGCTGGAATTTAAAATAAATTTAAATTATTTATTTATTACTGAATTGTTTGTTAAAATAAATATAAATTACTGAAGCTGCCACCTGATACTGTGTCTTTCTCACCTGCAAGGCCGAAGATTCTCCAGAGAGCAGAATTAAACTGAAGGGACAGTATGCACTTGCGCACAAATACATGTCCTCATGGCTCCACACGGCCCCTTCTCTGCACACAACAGAACCAGCGTGCCTTTGGGCTCTGTGAGACCCTCGATGAGACGGAGAGCTCCAAACACAGCAATATTTGTGTATGGAGTTGGATAATATTTTCCTGGTTGCCGTGGCCTTAACGCATTCTTGCGGCACAGGACTGACCCACGTGGAAAAGGTCATCATGAAGCTGCTCTTCCCGTATCAGATCGTCATCGGTGTCTAGATCCACCTTGAAACTGTTCTTTCCAGTAATGTAGCACAGGTAAAAGGCAGGGTATGTGTGGAAAACTGA
Organism: Eurypyga helias; assembly: GCF_000690775.1. Lineage (NCBI taxonomy): Eukaryota > Metazoa > Chordata > Aves > Eurypygiformes > Eurypygidae > Eurypyga > Eurypyga helias. The sequence continues at coordinate 54,127 of NW_010227819.1, read as the reverse complement.
GGTGCCTCTGCCGCCGCAGGAAAACAATGTTTGGTGTTTACAGAGCACAAAACTGCACTTGCGGAGTTCGTTTACGTGGGACCCACCTCAGTGCTGTTTCTACATACGTTTTTGTGTCATGCGACCTGTTGTGTGGCTGAACAGCTTTTGGCTGTTGTGGAAGATGGGTTAATGAACTTGCTAGAGTATCTTGGGAGGAATTCTGTGTTGCCCACCCCCTCCTTTTGAAGTGAAGAAACCAGCTTGAATTCATCTACCAATTTCAGCAGCTGCCTGTTCTGCGTGCCGGGGTTCCCTACGTGTTTTAAATATATTATTGCTCTCCTCAGTGGGCGCTGAAACTCTGAATGTCCTTGTTTTGAAATTTCACTGGGGCATATTTAGACTCTTACAAAATCCCTCCCAGACACGAGTGTAAGTGTGTTGGCACCGTGTGTCTGCTGGGACGCTGAGATTGTTTCTCTGATTGCTCCTTCGTGTGCTCCCATGATGACTTGTCTGTTAGCCAGGTGAGGCCGACCTGTGCAATGGTGTCCGTGTGTGTGGTGTTCTGGCTGGAGGAACATGGTTTAAACACAGGCTCCGAGAACTGATTGACCTGTGTGGAAACTGCACAGATGTGTTGTAATATCTTTCCCACTTAGCAGACATGACTAAACAGACTTTGTCTGCTCTGAACAATTAAGCTGCTTGCCAGTGTGTGCAGGGCCCCGTACAAGTTCCAGCTTGTTCCCAACTGGGAGAGGAGTTTTTCACAAAAATATTTCAGCTGTTCGTGTTCTCTTCATTTTAGGGTTTACCTGAGGACTTTAACTTTTCAAGGAACACCTTAGTCTTTGCATAAATAAAAACGCTTCCAGTCCTTGGATTTTCTAGGGTTTTTTTAATTCCTTGGGAGCCGTACTTGCGTAGCCAAAAAAGCAAACCTTGGTTTGTATGAAAACAAAGTAAGAAAACCCAGTGATATTTATTCATGACCACAACAGTTTTCCTGTCATTGTGACTCAGAAAGAATCTGAGACTCTCTGCTCACAAGTTTGCTTTTATGTGGAGGCTCTCGAGTGATATCCCCAGGATGCCCATGTAACGGAGGGCGCGTACTGTGTAACTGATGTCAGGGAACCTTCTGCTATTGAATTAAATAGTAAGACAAGGAACAGAGAAGTCACTCATGTCAGGAGGGCAACGATAAAGGCTCTGGGAAAAATAAGATTAGGTTTATCATGCCGAATAGTGTGATCTCTGTGGTTTCAGGGTTGAAGTTATTATAGGGGCATGATTGGACCATCTGGTGCCTCTGAAGGTGTGGCTTCCAGTGGGAGAAGATTGTGCTGTCCTGGAAGTGGTTGAAGAGTCATTTATCTGCAGAGGTAGCCTGACAAGCCGGATACAGATAGTCTTCTCATGGGGCAGACCTGTTTCCTCTAGGCTTCCTACTCTCATATCTGTCTCATGTCTATGGGGTAATTACAGAAATTTTTTGAAGCTACTGAGTTTAAAGTATTGAATGCTCTTCAAAGAAACCACCGTAGAAAATGAAGTATACAGATCCAAACCTGAGATAGGATTGTTAATGTTGGATGGGTTTTTTATCCCTCGGTATCATTGGTTAACGTTATGGAACTGTTTTCGTTAGTGAAATTTTAATTGAGCTGTTTTACTACAAAGACAAAGGAATACAAAAGTTTCCATGAGCAGCTACTTCCTTACATCACTGAAGTCACCCAGAGCAACAATATTTAGATATCAGATTAGGAGGAAATGACTACATCAGACTGCGGCAGCTAATCATTTCGTCTTTCAGAACCCTTTTGAACTGGAAAACAGATCCATGCCTTTCAAAATAATAATTATAAAGCATGTATTTTTAATAAATATAGATTATGTGTTTAGTATTAAAATAATTAGACAGTATTTGGTTAAGATTTTACTACCTAGTTTTTGTAGCTGGAAATGGAACTGCACCATGGTGCATGCTGAGCAGCACATGAAAAAGAAATGCCATCCCGTCTTTCCCTTAGCAATCCCCACCCACAAATAAGCCCTTAAAGTAAATAAGATTCAGATAAGATGCTAAACCCATCAGAGGTTATAATTGTTCATGACGAATGTATCTAAGTCATCTGCGTAACATAATACTGTTGATACAACTTAAATTATAACTACCAGTTAGTCAATATGTTACAGAATCATAGAAAATGGACACTGGAAGGAGCTCATCATGTCCAGCTTCCTCCTCAGTGCAGGGCTGAATCTGTGCCAGTGCCTGACCACTGTCACTTGACCATTTGCCCTTATGTCCAGATAGAATTTCTCTTGGTGCAACTTGTGTCCATTGCCTTTTCTTCTTCTGTACGTGCTCCTCCAAGGGATCTGTTATCTGATTCCATGGTTGATTATTTGCTGGAACAGAGAGAGGAAATGCTTGACTAAGAAGTTACAGAAGTATCTAACTTGGTGAATTCCATATCTATTTTCTCCCTGAATTTCATGGTAAATCTTTATTTTTAGTGCTAAAAGCTAGTTTAAATCAAAGTTGAGCAAAATAAATTTTAAAAATATATTTTCATAAAAGGTTTTCCTCTGTACTTCACTGTTGCATTCAGTAACTGGAGTTATTGAATTGATATTTTGTCTTAGGAAAAAAGGAAGTGCTTTTTAAAAGAAAATTGTTCATTTAGGTGAAACGTATGTGACTAGGAAGAGTCTTCCTATTTCTTCAAAGCTTGCCTTACGTGGAGTGCACTGACAGAGCACTGATTTATAAAAATCACAATTCTTAACGAATTTATTTTCTCACTTGTAGCTGTGTATATCTGGAATAATTTGTAAAGGTTGGCTATGCCAAGCTTTGTTGACTGCATGGTTTTATCAGGTGAATAAACAGCTTCTGACTTTGAAGATTAAGGAAAACTTTGCTTCATCTTTGCAGTGAAACCAGACCGTGGGTCATTATGGTAGATGTTGTGCAGAGAGGCAATGAAGATAATAGTTACTGCTTTGCCTATCCTGGTTTAATTTCCCAAAAAATGAAATTGCTGTCTTTAGTAGGTTAAAGCTGTCCTCACAAATTCTACTTTAACAGCAAAATTTTATTGTAGCCCATCCCTTGTTTCTTTGATTCCTGCATGTGATTAATTTAGCTTTGAGGTGTATCAAAGAAAAACTCGTTGTCACAAAATTTTGGTTGAGAATTTATCCCCTGTGGATAGGTCAGTGTGGGAGAAAGCCCCATAGAAACTGGTAGAATAGATGAGTGGGCAGCAGAAGCTTTCCTTACTGACAGAGTGATGTGGTGTCTCTAACTAAAGACAAGAGCTGGCTTGGGCTATACGGAGAAATAGCGTACAGTTAAAGACAAGGAGTTTGGGAGACATGGGAGGATGTTTTGCCAGCACACACAGACATGAACAGATTTGTAGTTGGAATACCAGACCTAAATGATAAATCTCTGTTTTGAATGGGATTGATGCAGTCAGCATAACTCTCAGATCAGCGAGAAGACTTGGGGGATGTAATGCGTGTGGTGATGTGGGCTTTAACGAGGACCTCTGGACAAGTAGGGCAATGTTAAAACCATTCATGATACAGTTCAAAATTGCCTTGATGTGTATCTCAAAGAAAAGCAGAATCTAATATCCAGGATGGTTTGAATTACTGAGAGGAGAAAAAAGAAGAGGAACAACTGGTGCTTAGGTAACACTTCCCTGCTTACAGTTATGGAGAAACCAAACTTCATTTGTGTCTTTTGAAACTTTTGGTAGTGTCTTAAACCACAACCTGCGTATGATATGACTCTAAGTCCGATTTAGCTCTTTCAAAAATATTTCCTGTTACCCATAATAAAAAACCAAAATGGGAAAAAACATCCATCTCTGATGTGGAGGGAATCAAAATCTCGATTCTTGGTTAAAGGAGCTTTTTTTTTTTTTGCTGCTGCTATGAGAAGAAAGAACTGTTTCAATAGAACTGCAATTCATTTGTTTGTTACCCTAGAAGAGAAATACTAAAACTACAGAAGGGCTTTTAAACAGTTTTTATGGTAAAGTAGCAGGTGTTCAAAAGGTTAACCTGAGAGATATGGCCAGCTCTATAGAAAACACAAAATTGTGTCACTTCTCTGAGTGCCCTGTGAGGATGCTTTGGAAGAATCCGGAAAGCTATAACTGGTGCTCGTTGTTTTGGGGTGTGGTGGGGTTTTTGGGTTGGCTTATTTTTTGTTGTTGCTGTTTTAAGTCTTCTCCATTACACAGCAGGTGAATGCAGCACTGGTGTTTTGTAGGAACGTTCCATCGAGCCAAGCAGCGTTATGAAAAGTTTTGTGTTAGGTCAGAACGGATAAGAATGAGATGATTATATATGGAGTTGCAATCTAGAATGCAGTTTGTCAGTGAGCACTGTGAAGCACCAGTTTACACAAGACCAGATCCATATTTCAGTATTACCTGTTGCCTAAGTCAAGTGACGATCCAGGTGGATTCAGTATGGGCACATACGTTGAATAAAAACATTTGCCTTCCTGAGACCCACATTTTAGTTATTCAGGTTGATCTTCTGTTTCTCAGATATAGACCCAAACATTTAAATTAGCATTACGAGAGTGCTTGTCACCTTTTTCCCTCCCCCCAGTTTATGAAGAGGAGCTGTAAACAACTATTTATAGAGTACATTCTGTGGTTTGCTTTATATCAAGTCTTCAGTTTTACCCTGTGCAATCACCTTTTCTGATTAATTTCTGTTTATTACCCGTTTTGTAAGGAATATATAAGCTTGAATGAAATATAAGCTTTATAAATTAAAGGATTTTATTCACTACTGAAAAGAAAACCATCTTTTGAAGTGTACTATGGCCCCAAATATTTTAAATGAAAGGTCATCAAATATTTTAAATGAAAGCATCTTGTCAAACTGCTGCTTGAGCCTGCTTTTCCTGGCAAAAAAGGACAAGGGCAGCCGATGGAATGGCAGCACTGCTTTCTGCTGCACTGCCTTGCTGGGGGGATGCCTCTCTGTTGGGTGCTGTTGCAGCCTGGCATCGCTTGGCTCGTGCAGCCTACTGGGAATCACAGCATGAGAGGATATCCCTGTAGGCCCTGCCGTATTTTACAATTTTCTGTTTGAATTAAACCACTTAATTGTTAAAAATTATGCAGAACAACCTCACAGGTGTATTCCAGTTCTTTCTTTGGGGAGAGGAGGGGGTGGTGAAGTAAAAAAAAAAAAGGGATGTTTAAGGTAATGCGAAGGTAGTGCCAAAAAGAAGTAAAGGTGTGTTTGCATAGTGCAGGAGATCTGTTGCTTGTTTTCAGATGAATTTTATGGAAAATTCATTTAACAGCCCTGGTTTATATTCCCATTTTGAAAACATACTAACTGTATTTGCTGCCCTGCAATCAAACCTTTAAAAGTAGCTTCTCGCTCTGTTGTTCGCAGTTGGATTAACGTGTTCTTTCTGTGGTCCCTGTTGATCCCATAAACTCAGTGTAATTGCAGTCATATAATAGGCAAAAAGATCAAAGTCATCCCATCTGGGGGAGAAAGAGCATTCTGAGCCAAAACAAGCTGTTTGGCTTGTAAGCAATTGGAAGCTTTTACTGCAGCCCATCTGCAACGTGCTGGGTGTTGCGGAGCTCCGTAGCGGGGCAGGCTGCGTGCCTCGTGTCGGTGTGATCCCACAGACGCGCCGTGACAGCGCTTTGCTCAGCGCGACTAGCCTACATGGACTCGTCACGAAGACTGCCTTCCACCAGACAGATTACGCTGGAGGGGCTGTGTTTATTTCTCTTCTCTGTCAGAGCACTGCGTTGCGTATCGTGAAGTGCAGCCGAATGGGTTTGGTTTTGAATGGGTGAACAATTTGCTGCGCTCAGAGAAACAAGTCCCTTGGCGTGGTCATGCCATCTCCCAGCGGTTTGGTGCCGTCAGGCTGAAATAAAGGTTCAGGTACTGTCAGGAGCCTGAGAAAACGTTGCTTTCTTACTGTGCTCCGGGGATAAGAAAGACCAACGGGAGAGCAAGCAGCTTTCCACTTTGGTAAAGCAGGTCTGGCAGGACAGTGAAAGAAAGGGAAAATGACAGAATTAAGCAAGGAGATTTGACAGCTAGGACACATATAGGTGTTCACTGTTAGCCCAACAGATGTTGAAACTATGTGGACAGAAAATCAAAAGCAATTTTGAAAAGGGTTAAGGAATCCTACGTCATGCAGGACCCTACTAGCAAAAAAATCTGCGCACGGTATCATCAGAATTCTTGCTTCTTCGGTTGTTTCCACGTTAATGGAAGCATTATCAGAAAAATAAATCTGACACTTTTGCGGGTTTTCAGCTGAACCTGGGATGGGCGTGTTGATTCAGACTGTTGCCTGAGTCATTACGTAGGTTCTTAGGTGAACTTGAGGCTGCCTCCGTTACTTAGAAAACGGTGTGAGGTATGGGCGTAGCGAATGCTCTAAGGGTGGTGCAGTGTTCTCGTAGGGGTCTGTTGTTGCTGGTGCACCCTGTGCCTTTTCACGTTCATTTTCTGCCCATTTGAAACAACAGGGTTTTAGTAGTACTAAACCACAAACCTGATCTGCTCCTGTCTTTCTAGAACATCTCTACCTTCAATATCTAAATATTTTACTAGTTGTGCTATTATACCAAGGCTTGCAGTCTTCTGTGTAGTATTTATTTTTATCCTCTTTGATAAACCTAATGTGTGACATGTGTGACGTAAGATTTTAATACAAATGCCTTTATCTTCACTAAGGTTTTGAACCGGGTAACATCAAAAAAATCTGATTATTGCAGTATCATTTATGCATTTAATACTGGAGACCAGCTTCCTTTCTTCATTTAGTTTCAACTTGTGTCTTCAGAAATTACTTTAGTTTCTAACTGTATAAGGTCATTCTTTCTGCAGAAGAGGGGAAAGTTTTCCGTAACTTCTTGATGCGTCTTCCTCAAGATGGAAATGTGGTGCATTCACTGCACATACCTCCATGAAAGCAATGATGACATCAGTGAGGTCACTGGATAAATCAAAATTTTATCAAATTAGTATTTTAATTGCCTTTCAAGTTTTCTATTACTTCCGTATTACAGTGCAGTAGAGGAAGTAAGTTTATATTAAAGATGTGTACAGAATGGACATGTAAGGTGAGATAACTGCATGTGGGAAAGCTGTGTCCGTTTTTTCTGCCAAACATTATTTTCTGGTAAGGTGACTTGAGCTGGAAAGGATCCATATTATCAATTTCAGAATTATTTAGAATAATACACATTCTTTTTGTCTTTGCCAGTTACACTTTGTGAAAACGGAGTATGGTTGATTAAACAAGACAATACGTTAGGCGTAGGGTTGAAACATGACTCGTATCTGAGTCGGTGATCTCCCAATAATACTTCTTGCTGTTACGCGATTCGCTGTCTCATCCGCAAACGGTCTGTGCACTTTAATCCGTCAATACAACTTCAAGATTTCTGTGTATTTTTTTTCACTTGTAGAAGTTCGGGGTTTTTTGAAAATAAGAGGGAGATTTTTCCAATTCTGAAAGGTCTTAGTAACATTTGGCAGCAGTCTCCTTTTGTGATATGACAATGCTTTACACATATCAATTGTAGTTCCTTCTTCCACCCCAAATCTCTCTCTCCAGGAAGAGTGGCGGGATGATTGGTGCTTCACACAGGCTTTCAGAACACCCATCCAGGAATGTGTCCCCTGGCTGAGCAGCCATCTGCTGACAGTCTGAATTTCTTTTAATATAAGGGTTATCTGGTTTATTAGGTGAACAGACCTGTACCTTTGTACCTTAATCTGATGTTTGGAGGTAAATTAAAATACTGGGGCAGGATTCTTAGAGAGGCTGTGAAATCTCAGAAATATTTAAAATTCTGCTGGACAAGACCCTGAGCAACTGGATCTAGCTGGCCCTACTTTGAGTGACGGAATGGACAAAATGATTTCCAGAGGTATCCTCCAGTCGAGCTCAGCCTCTGATTCTGACCCTGTAGCAGGACACTGAGTGTACCTTCAGCATCATGATTTATAATCCCTTTGCTGTTTCTGAATTGTTTAGGTCTGAAATTCAGAGGAATAGCTTGTGTACTTACGCTGCTGCTGGGTTCTTTTTAATTAGTAACTATCAAGTGTCTGATTCTTTATGACCTGGAAACAGATTTACAGATTTTAGACAGCAGCTATGCATCACCTATGAATTAAAAATATGTGGGGGAATGTGGCAAGCTATTGATTTACAGCAAAACATCTGAGTTTGTGTAGTTGGAATAGTATAGACTCAGGTGTATAATTGGTGCTAATTGCTCTGAGCGAAGCACTTATGTATGTGATCTGTCTTTCCTGTACAAGTCTGTGAAACCCTTGAAAGTAAACGTACATTTACATCTACATTGTGAATTTTTTTCAGGAATTAGAATTGTAATCGATATAGACTTACACATACTTTTATTTTTAATGTAAAATCTGGGCACATCAAAGGAGGAAGATGACAGAAAAATTTGAATGTATGCTTTTCTATACTATAATGTTTTCATTTCAGTCAAAGGGTTTATGTCAGATCTAATCATTACGATAACAGTATTTACACTAATTGTGACTTCATTCAAGCACATATTCTGTTTGGAATAGTTGTCTTTTGGTGGCAATAAAATGAAGTTTAAAATCCCACACAAAATAGGATAAGGGCACTCATCAAACCTGCTTGGTGGGGGGTGGTTGGTGGGTTGGTTGTTCTCACACTTGTTTGTTTTCAGCTTTTAAGAGCCTGAGGAAAATTCTTAATATTCCGAACTATCCTCTTAGGTATATATCATTCCAGCAACACAAGTGCTGTGCCCTGAAAAATGGCCTTTTAAGCTCCAAAGCAGTTTTAGAGAGGGAGAGAACTTGGGTTTGTATTTGCTTCCTTTTCTGCTTTGTTTCTTTTTCCTTGTAAAACAAGAGACAATGGAAGGAAATGTGTCCAAGGCATTCTTTCACCAAAAAGCCTAGCATGCTTTTTGTTTGCTTTGTTTCTTGTATTGTTTAATAACTGTTAGTTATTTTTAAAAAATTATCATTTTAATGAATGTTTTCATATAATAATCTGGTGAATTCCTAGGAAAACTGCTATAAAAATATAAGGGACTAATTACTGTCTAGTGCTATTTGTATATCTGTTTGGAATGTATGAATAGAGGATATTAAAAAGGCTTTCTAGGTAAAAGTTTACACTGTAAACAGGTGGTTTCTGTATGTTTAGCTGTTTTGTTCTTAAATATATCTTTCATAGTATGTGGAATCTTCAGATGCCAGTTCCACAAGATATTTGGAAAATGGTCTGATTTCACATGTAGTAGCCTGTAACAAAGTTCATGTGCTGAGGAATTTGTGCATTGACCAACCATGGCAATAATAGCTCAGATATAGGTGGGTCAAACAAAGACTAGAGCTCATCTTGGAAGAGGTCATTTTCAGCAAGACAGTGATCCCTCTGTCCCATGGTCCTAGAACACCAGGTGCTGAATAAAAAGGATTGAAACATTGAATAAATGGTGAAAGGGCAGAAAATCGAATCCAGGACACCTGTCACTTGATGGAACGGAGGGCATCCGAGGGAAAAAGAAGAGATGGCCTGGACGGCGATGGCAGGATTCTCACACACACTGCAGCTGGCCAGACTGAAACCAGTAATGTGATTTTAAGAGCGGTAATGGTTGCAGTCTGAATGAAAAGTGGGGCTGCTCGTGAGAAGTGTTACACGTATCTTCAAGAAAATTGTATGCAAGAGGAGCTGGAAGAATAGTGGTTGCTATTGGTTGAGGTCAAAATGAGAATGCTTCATGATCTTGACTTTTTAAGCTGTTGTTATGGGCTGAAAACACAGAATTTTGGAAAGGCTACAAAAGGAAAACGGCATCAGTCAGGGATGCCATTGCTGAAAAAAAGTGCAGAGTTGATGGACTTGAGTTTCACTGTGAGGCAGTAAACCATTCAGAGAGGATAGGCTGTGATGGTAGAGACAGAAAAGAAGAACCTGTGTAGGTACTAGGGATGCCAGGAATTTGGCAGCCATGTCAACTAGCTAGGGTAGTAGCACCATTGCGCACAGGGATCTGGAAAAATTATCCCCAGTTTTCTCTACCTGCTGTTTGAATAAAGCAGCTTGAAGAAAGAAATGCAGTTTTTATAGTCTTGGATTTGATTGTTTTCTTTGAAGGTTAATTTTTGTGTGTGTTTCAGTTTGTAATTTCTGTGGGTGCTAACATAAGAAGTGTCTGACAGTTAATTCTTCAGCTTACAGCCAAAACTGATCTTAGCTATAGTTTAATTCTAGAAAGCCACCTCGGAAAGAAATCTGCTGTATCCTGCTGCAGAAATAGAGGTCTGTTGTGGAGGAGCAGTTAGGTGTGGACCGGCCAAACGATTGTCGCTTGTTGTAGGATCAGTTCTTGCCACGGGGGACAAGCGCAGATCCTTGTGTAAGTGATTGTCTTGGTTTCTTCGATAGCCAAGAAAATACTTCAAGGTGAAGTGCCCCGTGCAGGCTCTGACGTGCATCTGGGTATACATTCCGGACAAAGCTAGATGCTCACGTTAGCGTAGGACGTTGTTCGTGTTGGTGGTTCATTTACGGCTTGTTTTCCTGAGAGAAAGGGGGATGGGGAAGGAATTGTTGAATATGCAAACTGCTTGCAGTGTTTTTGGTTTCAGTAAGATGAAGGGTAGTGCTTACTGTGCATCAGGTATCCAAGATGAAAGGAGAGGGCTGAACTTTATAATTATCCCTCAGTCTATACCATGAAGTCTGAAAAAGTTGCATGTTAGAACTTGCAGGCATTTAATGAATTTCAAATAGTAATTTCATTTCTGTCGCCATTCCCGAAAGATACAGCGGGTGGATGAAGATGAATATTGAACAAGTCGCACACGGAGAGTTAATGCAGCCTGCTGTGTCTAGTTCCTTTTTAGTACAAGTATACTTAGAGACACATAAACAGATACTTTTTGAAGTAGTTTAGGCTGCCAGAGGTTCTGATAGATTGTCCCTCTGGCTGAGCATAGACCAAAAACATGTTTAACCTAACATCTATTAAAAAGCTCACATTTTATAGCACTAAAATAATTCAGTTGCTTTAGAATTACACATATGCTTGAGAATACTCTCTTTCATTTGTTTAGATTTCCTGGCTAAGTGTACATTTCTAAATCAGAGACATATATGATAAGCCTGAACTGATCTGGGAAGCTGGATGTTCTCATGTGATGCTCAGCTGTGCTGTTTGATGTATATAACATCTGATTTTCAGCCCTTGCCTCTGCTTGTAGAATTTTACTCTTTACTTACTCTTCACCATATTTGGAGCATTTACAACATAGTAAATACTGTGGTTTGCATACTAAAACTATTCCAGGTTTTTCTAAGCAGAGTGTTTTGGTATATGTGTATGTAAATTTATCTCAGTGGTGTGTAGAAAATAGTATTTGTGGGGGTTGTTTTGTTGGTTGGTTTGTTTCTCTTTAATGAGGTAGCCACTTTTGTGGCAAATCCTGCTAGATCCATGCTGGCAAGAAACTTCTAAGAATCCCCTAAGGCTATATTTATATTCTTGCAAGTTTGTTTATGAGATAAACAGTAGTTATCTGTTTGAATTACATATGTTAATTCTAAGATGCAGAGCCACTACCTGCTTCAGTAGGTGAACACCAATTTTGGAACTGCTGACATGGAAGTTACTTTGCAGGTACCAGGTGTTACTGTTGTATGAAGGAAACGCAAAACTCTATTCAGTAGGAGTTATTGAACGTGCAGTCTGGAACCGTGTAAAATCAGTCACGGGGGACTTGGGAGCCGTTAAGTTAATACACGGGGTTTTTTCCCCATTCTTCCTATTATATGAGAAAATAATACTTGTCGTTTCCAGAAGACAAGTGCGGTAATTCTTCTCTTCTCCTGAATAGACATACTTTGCATCTGAAGTTTAAGCACCGCTACAGAGACGTTTCCATACAAAAGCACATGTTTGAAGAAACAGGTGCATTCAGATAACCTGTCCGGATCTGTGCAGGCTGGGCTGGGTTGACAGCTGGTTTATTATCTTCCTATTGCATGACTTCTGCTGTCATTGCCTGTAGCTGTGCTTAGGTTTGCCTCACCCCGGTGTGCTGCAGGACAGAAGGGAGAACAGAATCCAAATTCGCAGCTTGGTTTAGATGTCAGATTTTTGGCGTGACAGTTGCCTTACTCATTGTCCTTCACGGATTTCTGTATTTCATGACTTCTCTTCTTAAACATTTCACCCTTTTGAAGCAATAACCAAAGGTTGCGTAGTCACAGTATGTATTTTAAATGTCTTTTCCTGGAAAGGTGTATTTCCTTTAACTAAGAGCCTGGGATGTATTCTAATGTAGCCACCAGTACTGAGGTTGAACACAACTTCCTCTGCACAGTGTGGTGTAGCTTGTTTTCTTTACTTTAACATGTCATTGTTAACTTTTGTACTGCAGTTTCCCCTTTTGTTTCCTGTGCTCCGCTCCCCTCTGCGTGTCATTTATTGAGGTGCCACTGCTTTGTTCTTTATAAACCTTAGCAAGGTGCAACGCACAGTGCTGCTGTTGTGACTGCTCTGATAGTTAGGTGGAGGGTGAACTGTCGTATAAAACTCTCTGTTCTTTTGGAAGTGAGATAATAGCGTGCTTCTCAAACATTTAAAAATAATTCTCCTCCATCCAGGATGTTTGCCTAGTGGTTAAATACCTCTGAACTTCAGTTTCAGTCTTTTTGCAAATATTTTTATGTTAAAAGAGCCCTAGAAAAGTGGTGTGCTTTAGATAGGAGAGAATTTAATTGTCATTCTTCTGGCTTCACTTTCATCCTCCTGTTACCAAGGCTGTATTTCTGGAATTACCTAGTAGGTGCTGCTGCTGGCTGCGTGTTGTGCTGGGCCTGTTCGTCCTCAGGTTACTTGAGGCCCTCCATGGGTTGCCTGTCCTCAGCTGGTCAGGTCGAAGACAGGGAACCGCTTTCTTCCCTTCAGTTTCCACAAAAAGGAATTACAGGGCCGTTGGAGCTGCTGTTTGTGCTGGGGGAGGTGTTGGGAGTGGTGGAAGCGCGGCACGTTGGCTGCGGGAAGCAAAACTCGCCGAGCGTTACAGGAACTACGGACCAGCTAGCCAGTTCCTGGAGGGCAGTATTGCTGTATCACAAAAGTACTAACCTGACTGGCATCCTTGCCAGCCCTTCTCTGCAAACAAACAAACAAACAAACAAACCAGCAAGCGGCGAGCGCGCTGGCCTTCTCACCCGCCCTGCTCAGATCAGAGCAGATGATGGGAAAGCACAGAGCAGAGAGCTGGCTACGTTCCCGCTGTATCTGTGTAGTAGATAAAGAAGAGGTTTCTAGGGCTGTCTGTTGGCTTCTTTTACTTTTGCCTTTGAATCACCTCATGGTATATTTTTAAAAGTATTTACTGTGCTGCTTTGACAGAGAGGTGTGTTTGTGAGGGTTACAAACTCTGTGGGCTTTGTTTTCAAAAATTAGAGTGGGCTAGACAAAGATGGACTATCAGTCTGAACTTTGGATTTCTTGCTTTCTGCCAGCTTGAATCATACCATAAACTCTATTTAAAGATTTTTGGGGTTTGTATTTATTTTCCACATCCTTGACCCTGACTGGTGAGCTGGACATTTGTGTTTGCTTTGGCAAGCTCCAAGCTGCTCATCGAGGGCAGGATGAAAACTTTTTTTTCGTTGTGTAAACAAACTGTTCCTCCAGTATTTTCCATAAGGATTTACACCACCATTTTGCAACGCTTCTAGGAATTGAGAAAATCTTGCCATTCAGAGTTTTCATTTTGCACAGCTTGTAGCGCTGCATAGAAATGTTTGACTCTTACACGAGTTTTCTGAGGTGGGATATGAAGAGCTTTATTCGGAAAGTTTTCAAATTCCAGAAATACTGCATTTTGTCTTGAAGGGGTTTGTTAAAGCTATAGGTCAATATTTATTGGTGCCTGTCAAGAAATTGGGTTGTTTGTATTTTTTATCTGTCCAACGCTAGCGCGTGTGTGTTAGACAAGGCAACTCCGAGCGCTGCCCCAGCGTACACGTCAAATACTCCCTTGAGCCCTGGAGAATTTACAGGCATGTTCCATGTTACTTTGGATAGATAAATTTTAGTGGTCAGTCTGTAAAATGAGCGTATAACTTAGCGGGTCACTTTATGCCAACACACAAATTACGTTTTGGAACAAATGAACTTCATTTCATTTTCCAGAGGGGCAAACGCTGATGTCGCTCCCTTTTTCTTAGGCCATTTGCAGTCAGGGGCTCACTATTTCGAGTGCTTGTGTGCCGTGGCATTCTTGTAATCAAAAAGACTTGTCACGGTACCCCAGCAGTGCTTTAGGCAAGTTTGACATGCTCTAAGTTGGAGATGAAGTTTTATGTATTACAAAATTGATACGATATTATTAAATCCAACCGAAAGCTGAGTTAGTCCTGATCCCAAGCCACTGCGAGCCCTGCCAAGTTGGAAAGAGGCCACTCGCCATGGGCTAAGCCTCCAAAAAATCATAGATGGCCTTTTAAGAGTACCCACATTTTTCTGGAAGAAAAAGCTTGTAGCATATATGCAGAATACGTTCTCTCCCCCACGGCCTTCCGCCTAACAGTCGTGCTTGCAAGACCCTGTGTTTTTCTTCAGATCGTGTGTTCTGCTCCCTGGTAACTGGTATGAGTTTATAGCACTGGCCGTGGTATATTCACAAGGATACCAGATTTTTCTTCCCCCAGAGTACAAGCGCTTACTTAACGTGGGCAAGTAGCAAAGTAAAAGTACCTTTATATTGTACTGTAGAAAAAATCTCTGTAGTTTTAAAATTTCTTTATAAACAATAGGAAAGGACAGATTTCCATATAACTTTTCATCTTTATGGTGCTGTTTATGAGATCTAATATGTGAGTGCAAAATGAAGTCTTGGAGAACAATTAGTTCTTCATGAATGTCTTGAACATTTTCTGCAGGATTTAGCAAAGTATGGTATTTATTATGTTACTATCCAGATTAAGTATGTGCCAATGAATCAGCAAACCAAAACAAAATGTCTGGGGTTTGGTGTACAGCTTACTGTAAATGGTAATAAATAGCAAATAACCAAACCGACAGTTCAGGGACAAATGCTGAAAAGTGTGTGTTAAAAAATAGCCCCAAAATTACAAATAATGAGTGGTGTGTAGGTTGTTCACAGAAGAGAAGAATACTGAATTTTATGTAAAGCTTCATTGGTGCCAGTCAACAGCCCATAAATGTTATTTATTCTTCCCTTTAGATACTAGTACTAATTTTATAAAGGTATATTAAAAACGTATTTGAACTCCACAAGCAAAAATTGCACTTCCTTTTTGTGTTGCAGATCTGGGACATGAGTGATGATGAAACAGTCTGAAAATCAGCTGAACAAGGTGGAAGATGACCTACCTTGGAGTGCAGCGCTGCCTTTTATCTGTTATTTGACAAGTGAATGATCGCTTACCCAGTCTGACTGCTACAAATACAAACAAATATAATCCACCATTTGACATTAATACCTTCACCTGAAATGGAGCCTGTTATGGATATAACTCTCCACATTTTCATTTTATTATGTAAATAACTAAAGCAATGTGGTTACGTTTAAACCTTGTCTTCCTTTTTTTGTAGTTTCTAAGTATGGCTTACATATAAAAAATATTGCTTAAGTAAACTTTGTTTTATTTGTCCCAGTTTTTATTTTGCCTGTCAGTGGACGTGACCAAGCCGCATGTCTAAATGTCGTTTGTCATCTTTCCCAGATTTGTGCCCCTTTAGTTGGAATTTATTGTTAAGATTGAGATTATTCTGCTGTTGGGAGTTAAACTGCAGCTTTAAAGGAGGGCGGGAGTCGGTAAGAACCTACGCCTCCTGCCTACCCCACATTGCTCCTCCGTGTTTTGATTTACATATTTACAGTACAGTTGTTTGTTCTCAACTTCGTCAGTGGAGGTGTAATTCTCTGTAAAGATCTCACAATGTCATGCTCTGGAAACGTGTGGATTGATCTACATTTACACAGGAAAGACCGAAGTGCATTGGCCTCCCCTGAAGTTTAGAGAAGGGCCTGTTACCTAGTAAAAACTGCTTTGGGGGACCGATCATTGATTCAGTCAAAACTTGTAGAGAAATGCCTAACAGAGGTAAGAAAGCGGTTCTCTAACTTTGCTGTTCTTGGGTGCTCTCATGCAGTACTTCAGAGGTGTTAAGAAAGATCATTTCTGATTTTCATTTTGGCTGGATTTTAAGTTTTTCAGTTTTTTGCAGCATCAGGAATGGCTTCAGAGATTATGGCTGAGCACAAACAGTCGGTTGGGAGTCCTGGAGTTGAAAAGATGACGAGGAAGCAGGATTTGTAAAATATCAAAATATATTACTACAAAATTGAAGGTGAATCTTCTGGGTTTTATCTTGGAACAGGTTTTAGAATCATATTTTAAATCCCTTTTATAGCTTTATATTGTGGGGATTTTGGACTAAATCACTTCGAAAAAATGTGCATCTGCCAAACAGTCTTTATTTCCCATATATACTATGAACACTGGTTGGTGGATCCAATTATTTTAGTTCCTTCCTGAAGAGAATCTCTGAATATTTGGTGTAGATAATTTCACAGTTTCCTTCATGCCACATCAGAAGTTCTGTTAGGTCAAATTTTCCTAAAAACAAGGATATCTGCAACTCCCCTGTTCTGATCATAAAAGAAGATTTATTGAAACATGCTGAGGTTTGCATCAGGTGTCTAAAATAGCTATTATTTCTAGTTCTTCATGATGGTATTCATTATCTTTATGTGATTTCTAAGGGAATGTCTTGTTTAGCTGACTTCATTGTAATATAAATATATATATATGAATTAAATATATTTTTGAAAGACTAGTAACCATAGGAAACTGATCTTTTGATGGTCAGGTAATGGACAGGGAGATTGATAACGTTCCGTGTCCATTTTAAAGCAGTTTGTTAATGCACATAACTAGTTAGGAGCTCAGATGACTTCCGTTTTGCTTCCATTTTGCTGTAGTCCAACCGGCATCATGGATCAGTACCAGGGTAGTTTAAAGGGAATTATTTGCTTTTATCTTTTGCAGTTGCTGACCGTAGAGTGTAAAATTTTTTGGTTGTCTAAAACTTGAAAACTAGACATCTTTCTGAAATCTGATAAACATTAATAGTTAATTTAGATATCTGAAACTCTGGTTATGCTGTGAAGTTACGTTGTAGTTTTGCACTGAAAGTGGCTGTGTAACTGCAGAAGTATAGGAGATCGAAAGGTTCAAAACTCAGGGTTAATGTAATGTTTCCTTACCTCTGTAGTTTCAGTAACATACAACCCTCTCAGGCTGAGCCGTTTCCTGTACATATGCTTCCCAGATGTCCCTGAAGTTCAGAAACCCTTCAGTTTGACTTGGAATAACTTCCGTTGTCTAACTATAATGTTGTTTTCTTCCTTCTTGCAGACAAGAATTGTTCTTATTTTGCCTTTACTCAATTTCTAGGCATTTACTGCATGAGAAATCATGAGAATGCATTCAAATGAATGAATGCACATTCAAATGCTATTAACAGATGAACACATTTATTTACTGGCTTGTATGCACTTAGTGGCAGGATTTTGGCACAGTCCTCAGCTCCAGTTATTGCTGTTTAATGGAAGAAGCTAAACTTTGACCTTTCTTCATGAAGGAGGTAGGATTTAAATTTTATTTGTGCTGCCATGGCCTCCTAGACCTCAGTGAAGATCCCAGACTCATATTTCATTGCAGAACCCGACAGCTACCATGAGTTTTCAGGCATAAAACATATCTGTTGGGAAGAGGGAGTGAACTGCCTCAGAGGAACCGACTCATCTTCCTAAACTACCCAACAGAGGTGTAATGGCATTACGTGGCAGTGTGAGTGGGACCGTGTCTTACAGAAGGCAACTACGACACCTACATTTCACAACTGGGGAGTCATCTAATAGTGTTAAAAGACCCCAGATCTCAGTGGAGAGCTGTTGACATCGTTTTTGTGCTACAGTATTATGGAAACCCACGGGACGGTAGCCTCTGTGTTGCTTTCACACTTCTACTGACTAGAATCTTATTTCGGTGTCATCCCTTCAATAGTGTTTGCTGGCTGGAGTCTAGAATTTGCTACAGAGCAGCACAATACCCGTGGAAGTGAGGAGCTTGAGGTTCTGCATCAGTGTTCTTCTTTAAAGCCCCCACTTGCTCTCACCCTTGCTTTCACCATCTGCTGTTACATCCTCTTTACGTGTCTCGTAGTCTGTCGAGCGGGATCAGGTGTCAGGTGGAGCACGCCCTTTACACCACCTGTAAATGGCCTTAGCGCCATGACAGCCAACGGAATCGTAGCCCGTCGGTGCTTCAGCCTTCAGCCCACAGGAGAACCTGTTCCGTGCGTCATGGGGCTAGTCTGAGTCTTCAGCCTTCAGTATTGGGCTCTACAAGGGAGGAAGGGCACAAATTTGAAAATGACACTTAGATCCATGAAGAAAGGTTCATGATGGCCCAGGCAGGTTGCTCTAGAAAATCACCAAGGAATGGAACCATAGGATTTATACTCCTAGGAAGCTGATGACTCCCAAGAACTAAAGGGAGATTTTGCTTCAGTAGGAGTCAACAGCACAATAGTTACTTTGGTGCATCAAAAGAAACCGCAGTGATTGCTCCAGCACTTAAAATCATTGAGCTTGAGCTTGGAAGAATACTTTTCCCTTCCCTCTGTTCCGTATGGCTTTGGTATTGTGTCCTCAGAGAAGTCCAGTGGTGAAGTACAATTTTATTTTTGTCATCTTTGATATTCCACTTCCTGTATAATGTTCTAATTCTTTGCATAAGATCTGGCTACTCGCCTTAAACACAAGCAGGAGAAGTATTAGCAAAATTCAATCATTTTTCCATATATAAGTATGTTCTTTTAATTTTTCACTCGTGCTCTCATAGAAAACTCTTACTGGAATGGGTTTTATGTGCTTCTGAACTTTTCAGTATGCCCTGTAGAATCATATCATAGCACTTGTTTCTCCCTCTTACTGAACCAGGTCCTTCCCAACGTGTGTTAACTAGTCTGATCGGAATTGCTAATCGCTGCTCCATCGCTGCACTACTCTGGGGCAGCGTCGGGCCATGAAGACTTCAGCCAGCTCCAAACTTTCCTTTCAGCTTTCTCCCTCTTTTTCAAGCCAAACCATAAAGCCAGTGAGTTTCCTGAGATGTGAGGAGAGTAGACTTTGGTATGCAGGAATCTCAGTGCCAATAATGTGTGAAGAGATCACTGAGCTGCTGAGACCAGCTTTTGTGCTGTTGATCAAGAACAACTCTGCCTGCTTCTTAAGGAATCATGAGGAGCCATGGCAGAATCCATGATAATATCTTCATATACTTTCTCTTCAGAGTATAACCATATTTTAAGAGTTCAAGAAGAGCCCTAACTCTCTGCTTTTACGGGAATAGGAAGGACAGCTCACTTTCTTTCAAAACCACGTTGCCAGCTCCCACACAGTCCGACTTTCTGTCCTTCTGCCAGCTGCTGTGCCCTTCAGTCCAGCTCTACGGTGCGAACAGCTGCTCTCGTGGTGCCCATCGGTTCAGCGTCTTCTAGACTGTAACTTCACGTTGGGAGGACACAGCAGCTGAAGGGACCACGAGCAGCTGGACTTTTCCTTGCTACTTTCCCAAATTTTTGTACCCAATTTTTTTTCGGTTGGGTTGGTTTTGGTTTTGTTTTGGTTTTTTTAATAATAATTCAATACTTTCTTTAGAAACAAATAAGCATTTATGCTCCGAAGAGAGCCATTAAAGAATTATTTGCAACTTCTTTAGCAGACTTCCTAAGAAATATAGTCTGGAAAATGTCCCGAGCCTCTTACCATTTTTTTCTGAATCTTTTGACATGGCTTCATGAACTCCTTTTCTTCTTCTCTTCAGGTTTTGTTGGGGTTTTTTTTGAATTTTCAGTGCAGATGTTGTGCTCGTGCATATCCTGCCAAAATGAAACTTTCCTTCAAGAGAGTGTTTCGAAGCTTTTAGAGCAGCTGGGTTAACCGATGTAAAAGACAGAAATGCCACCCCGGGGAGATGTTGGACTGTCCCAGTCTGGCAACGTGTCAGTTCCTAACCCATGAAAAACCAGCCTACCTGTCCCATTTCAGTTCCATCTCTCTTTCCATTGCACCTGCCTGGACTTTCTCCAGAACCCTGACAGCGCTTAAAAATACCATGGCACCACAGAGGTGGGAATGCTTTAGGTTTGAAATGAGTAGCCTTTCCTTGGCTGTTGTCACTTCAGCTGTCCAGTGTAATCATCTCTAAAAAGTTCATTTTCTTATTTGTGCAGCACTGGACAGGTTTGGAAATAGCCCCAACGATTCGTTGACAGTGTTTTCAATCTCATTTTACTTTCATTGATAGTCTTTGGTCTGCTCCCACGGACACAGGGAGTCTCCATTGTCAGCAGTGGTTGACGGGAGGCTGGACCGCAGGGCCCCTTGCTTGGTGGAAACACTACTCCTAGGCTGACAGAGAGCTTAACGCTCCCGGCTTTCCTCCTTAAACTTCCATTTGATTCCTCAACTGTAAAATATATGGCAGTTGGATATACGTGCTTGGCAAAGAGTATCTGTTTTTCATTCTCTCTTATCCCAGGTCAAAGGAACTGGTCTGTTGCTCCGACCTATTGTTTTGTTGAAGTATTGCTGACCGTGGTTTGAAGCCATGCGGTGTTAACCAAAAGAGGCTGTGGCTTAGGCTGATTTCTAGCCATGTTTCTCTGAAGTACCGTAGCTGAAATTCAGCAATCCATATTCTTCCACCAGCCAGTGATTGGTGTTCCATCCAGGTTATAGTAAGTCTTTGGAGTGAGTCACTGGAAGATTATTTTAAGCTGGCCAGGGCGTTGTGGAAGGCAAACTGAAGCTACTCCCGAAAGAGTTAATAGCAATAAGCCTGAGCAGCAATGATGTTACGGTATTCTGTATCTCAGGGTAGCAATTTTTCACCGATTTTTCCAGTTGAAACTATCTCACCCCAGGATAAGACTGCAGAGGAGTACTCCAACTGTCTCCACTTTCCAGCTGTAATTGTTACCCTCCATAATCGACAGAACCAATCTCCCTGTTGTGACGTAACCACAGCATTTTTACAAATCTGCTGGGATTATTTAGGACATTCTCTGAAAAGCTTTTCAGAACCCATCAGTTGCTTGTCAGGACTTTGCAAGAGACATAGCATAGTGGCTTTTGTTTGATCAGGCCAGTACTCCCTTGCCACTGTAGCTTCTTGCAGGCACGTCCTCGCGCTTGGGGATGAAAAGGGGTAGTCAGGGGGTCTGAAAACAAACTTGTTACGTTTCCTGGTTGGTATGGAGTACGCACTGTCTGTCCGTCTGCTGTAGCGGTCGAAATGCCTGTTTCCCCTTGCTCCGTGAATAGATGTTTACGTAGGACATTGATACAAAGCACAGTGGGCTTCACCTCTGGCACGGAGGTTCGCTTGCACGCGTGCCTTTCGTTTTAAATGCTAAAAATTTCAAATTACTTCTTAACAAAGTATTTTAGTAAGCTAAGAGTGAAAGGCAGACGCATACATGTATGTTGTACTGCTGGAAATCAAAAGCACAATTTGTGAAAAGGGTATTCCTTGTGGCTTCTTCCCCGTACAGTTACGTTCTGTTCTTCCATCCTTTGGCTGTGGACTGCAGCTTCCGTGGTCTCCGAGCACCCAAAAATTTAGGCTTGTGTGTAACTTCAGTTTGAGTGTTGGCACCAGGACATTTTGGAAGACCTCAGCAGAATGATTCATTGTTTGATTTGTTAGTGAAGTCCTGTTGTGCACTACGGAGATATGGGGGGAGAGACATTACTCTGGTTTCATTCAGATGGAGGGGGTCAGTAGTGTTTTCCCTCGTTTCTCTTGGTTTAACGCGTTCGCCCTCAGGAGAGTCTGCGGCTGATCCACCCCTGCGAGGCAGCGCTGCGGCAGTCCGGTGCCTTCCAAATGCAAGCTGGCGTCTCATTTCTGGAATGATTTTGCTGTCTAAATCAAAACCAGTACGGGCTAAAACCCTGTGGAGAAATGCTGCTGAAATTGTTTCCACATCATGTCAGTAGGCTTGGAGGAGGGTCATGGAGCTTCCATGTCCGGCCCACTCTGAATGCATTTGAACTCTGGTGTTTGACAGCCAGTGAATTGGTGTCCTGTCCTCCCCCCGGCCCCCCTTTTCTCTCTCCCCATGAATATCTCCTCCCCAGCCCCAGTGCTCGGTGCCTCTCTGGTAAGGGAGGGATGTGAATGAACGTGCGACTTTTAATTTCTAGCGACAGACTTCTTTCAAGTTAGTGTGAGAGGGGAGGGAACCTGCGACGTAGGTATGATTTTGCTTGGAGGGTTTTGCTTTGTCTTTAAGTGTCTTTATTTTCATCTCATGCTTCAAAGTCTGAGTTTTCCACTGTAATTCTGTAGGTGTTACCACTTCCTCAGGAACCTGTGACTCAGGCGACGTATAAATGAAATTACGTCACCGACAACTCGTGTTTGAATTGCCCGTTTCCTAAACAGGGACAGTTGGGTTTTCTGTTTTCAGAACTGAAGTTTGCGTAAGGGGGGATCCGCACTTCTGCACAAGCTGTTTATGAATGAAGTAGCTGCAGTCGGGTCTCAGGAGCAGTTCTCGTGTTAGAAAGCATTCTCAATTCACTCCTGATCTGGGGAGGAAAAGGCCTGAGCGTGATTTTCCATTATTGTTTTGGAAGCAGTGCAAACAAAAGAAAATGTGTTTTCACACCACTGACGCAGTTTTAATGGATCTCCCTCGCCGCTCTCCGTAGTGTGTGTTTGCGCCACGGGAGATTCTTGCTAGATTCCAGTGTGTCCTTTCCTGCAACCGACCCTTTCCAGTGCCGGCGCTCCATACGTACACGGTGAGACGGGCAGAGCCGAGCACGGCTGGCTGGCGTGCAGGGTGTCCGCAGGCAGCAGGAGCAGCGGCTGCAGCAGGTAGGCATGGCACGGGGCGGGAGGTGGGGGGTGGACACACACCCCCCCACACCCCCAGACAGGAGGCAGCTGCTGCACCTGCGCTTCTTTCTTGGACAAAAGCCCCGTCTGTCACTGCGGAGCTGGCTGTTCAACTGCTGTTGAACTGATGTCAGGAATTCTTGGCGTCAGAGGAATGTGGCAAGTTGGGTGTCTGTCTAGGTCATCTGTTCATCGTGTTCGTGGGCAGGCTATCCAAGTGTTGCATTTGTTTGTCATCGTCATGAGCGAAGAATCACTATTCTTCTGCTTGTTTAAATAGTAGCAGCCTGGGGAGTCTGTAGAATCAGAGAAGAGCTGATTTTTTTGTGTTGGAGAAGAGCTTTAAGATCATCAAGTCCAGGCATTAATGTGGGCATAGTGCAGCAGAGGCTTCAGATATGTCCCTTTGGTTGTGCTTTCACCGGAGGGGTTCTCACTGAGCAGGCGGTGACCCGTGGTGGTTGCACTTCAAAGGAAAATTGAGAGTCGGTGTGTTCAGGGAGGTGTCGTCAGTGGCTACCGTAGGCAATGAATGGGCCTTCTTCCAATCCTCTCATTCCGTGTCAAACTTTGGCACCATTAAGAACCGCGTAATTAGAGTCGTTTTGCAGATGACACACCAAACCAAAGTCCTACGAGAAGGTTCTGCATCCCTTTGCTTTCTTTTTAATAATTTATTGTCTCGTTTGTGTGTTTTTAATAAATTATTTATGTCATCTTACCCTTCTAAAGTTGCTGTTCAGCTTCCTTTGGATGGTTCATTTCCTAAATGGCCCTTGCGGAGGGGTGACGCATGCTTGTAACGAAACTCTCACCCAGTTCCGCCCGACGGCTGCTGGGGCGATAGGAGCGTAGCGGTGCTGGGGCTGCGGCGCGGGAATGCTTTGCCATGGTCGGTGCCATGAATGTCCCAACGTTGCAAGTCTCAGGGCACACGGACATAAAGGCAACTTCTCCCCTTGTTAACATGCTGGCTATTGCATGTCTCCTGTGTGCAGCTGGACGGGGTGTGCGGTTTTCTCCAGGGCAGCAGTTAGGAGGGGTGAGCGATACGTATTCTGCCCCACAAGCCGTGCCGGGCAGCAGCTGGTGTACGGTGCGTAGCTCGGTCATTCTCCCCAGCTGTCTGGTAGGCTTGTGCGCCTGGTGCTCTCAGAAATCCCGGCGTAAGGCATCTCGCTTGCCAGCTGTATTTTGTTGCACAGGAATCCAGTCGTGTTCCGGAGTCAGACATTACAAACCCAACACAGGCTGCTTGTAACCACGCTCTGGTGTGCAGGGGAGAAACAGGGAGCAAGTCAGCTGGTGTGACAGGAACAGCGGTTCCCTGTTGCTGGAGATCTTGTAGTTTCATTTCCAACAACGAAAGTGTCTGTTACTTAATTTAGCTTCCTGTTGTGAGTATTTGGAAAACACATTAAGCAATTCTGATAGATAACGTCAAGGTCACCAATGCTTAAAAATCAGCTAGGAACACAGAATAACAATGTACCTGTCGATCTGAGATACTGGAAAAGGATGGAAAAGAACGTGGTTTAAATGTCACCTGAGCGTCAGGAGGGGCTGACACTCGTGCCACAAGGACGTGCAGCAGAACGTTGTTTCAGACTATGGCCAAATTACTGGTTTTCAATTATTTTGTTGCTATAATAGTAGGGGATGGTGGCTTCAGAAATTTTCTAAGCCAATGTTATGTTTCAGCTTTCACCATTCGGAGATTCATATGAGTAACTATTGTGATTTTTAAAAACATTGTTATTTAAAGCAACTTTGTCCTAGACATGTGAAGATAGATTGAGGCAGATCCTACGGGCGGTGCCACAGACCAGCTCCAGGGAAAGTCACATCCTCTCTGCTTCCCACCCATTGTCTGAGCTTTGGTAGAGTCTGGCTGAGCAAGTGCCTAGTACAGCAAGACCAGTCTTGATTGAGTCAGCCAGGCACCAGAACAGTACAAGTATAACAGATGATACAGGTATATCTTATCTCTAACACTGTCTATTAATGCCTTTTGATTTAACTGGAAAGTGGTTAATGAAATTAATTTGCCTCAATTTTTTGATGCCCGACTTTGGATGCTTTAAGGCAGACTTTGATGTTGTCTTAAACTGGGTTTCAGAATTCTAAAAGGAGTCTGATTTCAAATGTAAAGACAATCTTGCATTAAGCATGTATTTTTAAAACCTCATGTGTGTAAAAGAGGATTAAATAAATCTGTTGCTGACTTTTAAATACTTGCTGTTTCAGTTTTGCTCTTTCTTGCTTGTATGTACTGGAAAATATGCTTACCAGGGTGAGCTTTGTGTAACAAAGCAGCTAAACCAATGAGGAGTCACAAAAGAGCTTTGTTATTCTTGTGGAAAAGAAATACAGAAAAGGAAAAGTTAGTTGACTGCACTCGTTTAACATGAGTTTCTGGTGTGGAGGCTTGTGTTGGTTGTTACCAGCCTGACTGCTAGAAGCTTAACTGTTTGTTTCACAGTAAGTGCATGCTACTCCCAAGGGGAGTCACAGCCACTTTCGGCGTAGGTTGTTCGCAGAGCTGGAGGTCAGGGTAGGATGACTTAGTCCAGTCTGAGAGTGGCTGGGAATAACATCGGTCCTGTTCTCCAAGGCCTGCGCTGCTTTTCAGAGTTTCTGTCCCCTCGAATTAAAGGCTTGGATTAATTTGCAAAAGGAAGGTGTGCATTGACTTCGGTAACGGAACAAGAACTGAGAAGCAAGAACAGATCTTAAAACGAAGATCCAGGGAAAGAACTGGTCTTGGGCTTTTTCATTTTTGTAACAAACATTTCTTGATTAGTTCTGACCATACATTATAAATGTCATGCAGAGGAGGGAAAAACCAAAACCAACCGTTTTCTGTCCATTTCCTGAGTGAAAGCCAGAGAACTGTTCATGAACCAAGCACAAGGTGTAAATAAGTTGCCCTGACCTGTAATTTGTTGTGGTGTCAGTGCCATTTTTGTGTTTTACTAAACCTTCACAGTGTAGTCATTGTCTGTTTTCCCCAGTTAAACTTTTCACCAACAAAGTACAAAATAGATGTAGCCTCATGTGTACAATCACTTACCTTAAAACCAGCAGAGAAACTTCAGTTATGACAGAAGAGCAAATAAACTGAAATCCTTTGAAATCATTGCCCGCTGCCCCAGATCTCTGCTGTAATGATGCTCCAGTCATTCTTTTGTCCTATCAGGCTCATATTTCCTTTTCATCCCCTGTTCCCATTCTAGATGGGAGATACAGAGGGATGAAGGAAAAGCAGAAGTGCCAGAAGAAGAGGAACCTGGCGAGAGACTGGCTTCCTGCCTGAGGTTTTAGGAGCGGTGGATGGAGGATGCTGCAGCCTGGGAGCTTTCCCACCAGAGTTACTGTCACTGGCAGTGAGTAGCTCACGTTGCTCCTATGAGCCTCATTTCCTCCGCGATTGACAGGCCTTAGCACATCCCTTTTCCTGGTCAGGGCCTGTCCATGGGAAGTCCTCCTGTGGCTTAGCATCAGGGTTGCTCTAGCTACAAGGTTTAAGGCTCACAGGCGTGTAGGCTACCAGCCGGCTCTCTACTCAGTTGCAGATACTAAGTGCGACTTCTCTTCTGTCACCCGAATTTTCCAGCACTCTCAGGAAGGAGAGGAACATTCCTAATTTGCACCTAGAGGGGAATTAGACCAATATACTTCCTTAAACAGCCTTCTCACCCACAAGCCAAAAAAAAAAAAAAAAGCCTACCCGGAAGCTTCATGAGTTCCCTGTGCTCCCTAAACACCCTCCTGCATGGAAGCGCTTGAAGTGTTTTGGTTTGAGGTTATCGTGTAGCCAATTCCCATGTCAGGGCTGCAGAGCTAAGCAATGGAGGTTTCCTGAGCAGAGAATCTTCACTTCTCATCAGTCCGTAGCTTTCTCAACTCTCAAGATGTTGCTGCTGGTCTGCCAACACCGGGGTTTTTTGTTTCATATTCCTTCAGTTCCCAAGAATCTGGTTTCTTTTTTCTTTAATTTAAAAATGACACATCTGTTTTGTGCCTGTGTAGAAAGACTTGAAAATGTGAAGCTAAATGGCTCAAGAACAGAATTCATTCCAAGTGCAATTGTTTATAGTAACCTGATTTTAACTTTAATTTTGCTTCTGAAAAATTCCAGTGAAATCTTTTCTCATACAGTGATTTCGGGGAGTTCGGTGAATGCAAAACACACTGGTGGTGAGATACCAGTGTCACTGCCGTATCACCTGCAATCCTTCACCTAAGTTATAACCAGAATAACTGTGTGGCAAGAAAGTTTTCTAGTCACTGGAACAGTTGGATATTGTTCTGTTTGTTACACCTCGATATCTAGGCAGGACAAACACCCCACAAATCAGTTCAGTTTTGTGCAAGTAATATAAAAGCAATGGTCTATATCCTTCCTTTTGTACTATAAGAGAGGGAGAGAGTGGTGAGGCACTGAACAGGTTGCCCAGAGAAGCTGTGGATGCCCCATCCCTGGAAGTGTCCAAGGCCAGGCTGGATGAGGCTTGGAGCGACCTGGTCTGGTGGAAGGTGTCCCCGCCCATGGCAGGGGGGTTGGAACTGGATGATCTTTAAGGTGCCTTCCAGCTCACATGATTCAGTGATTCTATAAAGGCAGAAAATCAGTTTTTGAATGGCTATGGAGTAGCGTAAAGAAGT
This sequence comes from Eurypyga helias, assembly GCF_000690775.1. NCBI lineage: Eukaryota > Metazoa > Chordata > Aves > Eurypygiformes > Eurypygidae > Eurypyga > Eurypyga helias. The sequence continues at coordinate 26,388 of NW_010227819.1, read as the reverse complement.
CCTGAATTCCAAATCCTGTTGATTCTCTAGTAGCAAGATCACGTTTGGCAGCTATGATGCTTTATTTCCTCTGTATACCGGCATTAGATGTTAAATTCTGGGCAGCTAATCAAATTGGATACACTCACAGTTTTCTTCTTGCTGAGGTCTGGAGAGCAGCGTTCTGCGTACAGGTTTCTGTGCCATTACTAGCTGAAGGGAAGAACATTACCGTTCAGAAGGCGTCAGTTCAAAGAGCTGCCTGCAGCTGCTGATTCTGGAGCCCCGGGCAGGTGGCACAGCTGTAGTCCCTGGGCAGTTACTCCGGCTTTGTGCCAGCCACGAGGCGCTTTATGCCCACGTTCTGCAGGATCATCCCTGGAAGTGTCCAAGGCCAGGCTGGATGAGGCTTGAAGCAACCTGGTCTAGTGGAAGGTGTCCCTGCCCATGGCAGGGGTTTGGAACTGGATATCTTTAAGGTCTCACAGCCATGGGGGCTGTGAGAAGAGGGTCTGGTGCTCCCCCCGAGTGTGGCTCGCTCTGTGCGGGTGGAGAATAGGGAAGGGTCTAGCAGAAAAGAAGGAGAGAGGAAGGCAGCGAGTCAGTGCGTCAGCTGGATTTGGCTGTGCTGGTAAAATTAACACTTCCCTTGGGGGAAAATGCATGTGATTTGCTCCGGGAGTATGGCTCAGAAGGACAGAACGGAAGGAAGATGGGATCTGTCACGGGGTAACTGTTAAAGGAGCAAACTTTTTGTATCGACAGGAGAATATTTCTTCTTGCCTTCATTAGCTTCTCTTTCTTTAATGCTGTGTTATGGGTGGTTCTGCTATCGACTTTAATCCTCGGTCTCTGCCCGGGCTTTTTCACGTTTCCTGTGAGAATTGGTAGGACCAGAGCTGCATCCAGCATTCTGCTGTAACAGGGCAGAGCAGGAGGTGAATCCCACACTCCTCCTTCCTGTATTTCCAAGCAGAAACTGTGTATTTGTTGGATTAATCACTGAAGTTACAGACATGTCGGCAAAGTCGCCATCTGATTTATTACTGCTGATTTTGCATCACCCTGAAAGGTCACAGCTTGACTCACGTTACACGCTGCATTTGTAAGCCTGGAAACAACAAAAGCATTATTTTTTGTTGTGAGGAAATCTATTCTTGCTACGAAAATCTTTAAAACACTAACCCTAAAATCCCACCGTGTTCTGGGTGGTGGCAGCTTTGCAGGGCTTGGGTTTTTCTTCATTTCCCCACCTGAAAACTCGACATTTGAGCTAGTGACGATGCATCGTGCAGACTAGGGAAGCTGAAGGCTAAGTTAGCAATGTGTGAAATGCTAGAGGAGTGGTTCAAAATGAAGATCTCCGAGAGTATGTTTTAGACAACACCCACAGTGCAGTCTTTACATGCTGAAGTGCGTTTCACATTTATGTGGCTGATCATTCAGAACCCTGTTCTGTTCTTCGCCTTTATTCAGACAGCCACGTCTTTATTACGATAAAGAAAATGCCTTGCCTGCTCTTATACGTTATTTTTCTCTGAAGTAGCTAATTCTGCTTTTCTGATGCATGCTTGAGGCTTTCTCAAAGCAAACGGTAAACGATGTACATACGTATGACCGCGTTCCAGGGGACAGCAGGGGGATATTGCTGACTTCTTACCTATTTCTCGGTTAACTGGTTGCAGTTGTTACTTTACTAACCTGGCCCTGCAGGTTAAGGAATGATTTCTTTTAATCAAGATTTTTTCAAATCTTGGGGGTGGGGAGTGGTGTATGGGAGCCACTGGGAAGGAGAGACTTACAAGCAAGTGATGAAAGGTTATCATTAAAATAAAGGCGGCCTTCACAACAGAGCACAGCTTTGCTTTGTTTTTAGCAACTAAATAATGAGAAGAAATTATCATCTTCTTCGATTAAATATCTGTTCCAGTTAATTTCTTTCCAGCATTTTCACTGGTAGGGGAAGGCAGATTGGCGGCAGGAGGTTTACAACAGGATCTTTTTTGTGCCTGTGTTAATCATGTCCTAGTTTTCAATCATTTTTGAAAGCAGCTTGCTTACTTCAGATTGTGAAGAGATGACTGGTGACATGGCTGCCATGCTTCGGGCACCCTGGAGCACCTCGAGCACCTCGGAAGTGAGTGTTTCTCGGAGGTGGCCTCTGCTCGGGCAGCCATGGCTCTGCTGAGGGAATCACTTGAGTGCAACGGGAGACCGACAGCTCCGGTGGCTCCGCATCCCGGCTGTGAGGCATCACCTTGGGGTGATGTTGATGACTGCTTGTACGCCGGGACTGCCAGGAGGTACAACCGAATGCAAAGTTTTCCTGACTCTCTACGGTTCTGATACTTTGGATTCGTTGCCAAATAGAGGTGTTTACATCAGTTTATAAAACAAAACAACAAGCTCCAGCAGCCAGAATGATGCCAGTAGGTATTAATGCCACCAGGACATATTGTGGAGCCCTCAACATCACAAGGATATAGACCGGTTGGAGCAAGTCCAGAGGAGGCCACGAAGATGCTCCGAGGGCTGGAGCACCTCTGCTATGGGGACAGGCTGAGAGAGTTGGGCTTGTTCAGCCTGGAGAAGGGAAGGCTCCGGGGAGACCTTATAGCCCCTTCCAGTGCCTGAAGGGGCTACAAGGAAGCTGGGGGGGACTTTTTACAAGGGCCTGTAGTGATAGGACAAGGGGTAACGGGTACAAATTGAAAGTGGGGAGGTTTAGATTAGATATCAGGAAGAAGTTCTTCCCGGAGAGGGTGGGGAGGCGCTGGAACAGGTTGCTCAGAGAAGCTGTGGATGCCCCATCCCTGGAAGTGTCCAAGGCCAGGCGGGATGAGGCTTGGAGCAACCTGGTCTAGTGGAAGGTGTCCCTGCCCATGGCAGGGGGGGTGGAACTAGATGATCTTTAAGGTCCCTCCCCACCCAAACCATTCTGTGATTCTATGATTCTATGTTAGATGAGTAAAAGTAACAGGCAGTTACATCAGGGGATGTCAGTGACAGTGAAAGGCCTGTGGTGCTGCTGTAGGCCCCCTAACAACGCTGCATTGCCTGTGGTGTGCCTGAAACGTGCATTTTCTTCTGGAGAACTCCAAGATTTTCTGTGGCCTTAGGAGGAGCCGAAGAACTTGTCAGTTGGAAGGAAAAGGAGAGGTCCTTGCTTTACCCTGTAAGTATTGTTGGTTCTTTCCATTATTTTCATCCCCACTTCCCCCTCCCAAAGCCCCCCGAAAGTTCGGAACACTGCAGTGGATCAGTGAGGAGCAAGGGTTTGCTTTTAGGCTGAGAACTGTAACTGCAGCATTACATGGGGTGCATTTTAACACACGAGCCACGTGCCATTGATACGAGACCCACAGTATTTTGGTCTTTCAGGAAGCAGCAGCTTTGAGCTTTGGATTTTCCTGGATTAAAAAAGTAACGCTGATTCCACCATGAATAGCAGGACGCTATCAGAGGTATCCTGCCTGCGTAGCTTTTGCCCAAACTGAGCAAACAGTCTGAAGATAAGCAGCTTTTTGACTGTTAAACGTAGCAGGCATGTGGCTGACACAGCATCATGGTGACAGATGCCTTTGTGTCTGTCTTTGTGACAGAGAGAAGACAGATGTTCTCCTTGGCGTTTCTGCTGCTCAGCAAAGTAAAATGTAAAATTCCTATGAGCTGTGCAGCAGTGAACAGTGCGCCTGGCTAGCCTACCAGCAGAAAATGATTGGAACTGTCTCGTGTGACTGTAATGAAGTGTGTTCTTTCTGGAAGTCAGTAACTGCTCTGTCATTACTTTCAAGTGGCCTGTAGAGAAAAGAAAATTCGTTTTTTTCCCACTCTGTTAAAATATAAATGCATGTCAAGCTGAATATCCATGCATGACGAATCCCACGCCAAGCATTCTTGGCAGAGACATGTGAGTGGCATGTCAGTCAGGTACCAATGTTTCAGTGACACAGCGATTAGCACACTGTTGGCTGTGAACTGGGCTCCTGACTGTGCCACAAAGGAAAATATGAGCATTCCCTATTTCAGGTTCCTAGGGACACTGTTGTCACATGAGGACGGAGACTGCCTTCAGTGTGACCTGTCCTGTTCGAGCACCTGAGGAAGGAGCAGCACAAGAGGAGCTTCTACTGGGAATGGCCTGCCATTCCAGCTCCGGCCGGTGTCTCTGCAGGGTGCGTGCGATGGGTTCAGTCAAAGGGGAGTGTCTGGAGAGCGGCTGCTCTGGCTTCTCGTTGGGGCGAGTGTTGTCCATAACCCACGTTTGGAGACTTCCACGACAGCCTCTGTGGAGCGTCAGGCTCTCTTCATGAATGCTACCAAGCTGCTCCAGTGTGAGCTGGGCCTCCTACATCAATATTTACTGGTGTGGCAGTTCCTGAGGAGAGGGAGTATCCTGTGGGTGAAGTTCGGGAGAGGCCGAGTGCTTTGCCCAAGGCAGCGATGTTTCCCTGCCACAGCCTGGGAGCGTGTGTGAAGGGTCCCACTCGCACGCGAGCGGAGCAGCTCCTGCGCTGCTCTGCTCACTGCAATGTGCCTCTGTCTGTTTGCGGGTTTCTGTAAACACAACAATCGGATCTGCTGAGCAGAATTGCGCACGGAGACGTGAAGCTTTTCTGCGAATAACCATCAGACCTGAAGCCAAGCTGAGCCGTTAGTCTAGTGCATCACCCGATTAGAACTGGTTTGCAAAGACTGATGACTCAGAAACTCAAACTGTAGTTTTGAACTAAAAGCTCCATGGAAGATTCCCAGCTGCCGCGAGGTGCTCCTCCTAAGGTTTTTGTCAGATTAAACGTACCAGGACCAGATTTGTCCTTAGAGTTTATATTAAAATAAAGTTTAGTTTATTGTCTTGCAATTCAACCACTGTCTTCACGACGGCTTTTCTGCACCGGCCTCTTCTGCAGCTTGCTTTGAGCCTGTGCTGAGGGTGCTGTTAGATACCGGAGTTTGCTGTAAACCGTTAAAGGTCTCGGAGACAATCTGAAATTAGAGAACTGGAGAAAGAACTGGTGTCTGTGGCTTTAGATGAAGGATGAAATGACTTGCTCTCCCCCCTTACCTCTTCTACAGAATGACTGGGTAGTGGCGGTGGGATGGGGGTTGGGCAGGATTAGGCCTGAACGTGCTCAGGAACTTCGCTACAATCAAGAAGGTTCTGAGGCTGAAGGCTGAGCGCCAGCGTGATGGACGCAGACTGAGGTGGTTACATTCCGGGTTTTGCAGTATGTGCGGAGGGAAGTAACAGCCACCCAGGTCTGCTGGTCTCTTCCAAGGCTTGTGCCCTGCTGCTGGAGAAAAAACCCACACGCATATTAAATGTCACCCTTGGTGCGAAGTGCAGCCTCCTTGAGCCTCCCAGAACCTCTCTGGGGTGTAGAAGCCATATAAAACCTCTCCCACAGGAGGTGCATGTACTCCAGAGAAGGAGCTCTCCCTTGTGCGTCTCGGGACACACGCCGTGCCGTTGCCTGGCGCGCGGCGTCAGGAGAGCACTGGGGGAAAGCAGGTGAGCTTTGGGTGAAGCACAAGGCAGCTGCTGCAGAGCTCTATGTAACTGCAGCTTAAAAATAAGCAATTAAGTTACCTATCATCTTGGCTGTCTCACCCAAGAAAGGCACTTGAGAGCTGTTCCGCAGAGGGAGCAGAGCGCTCCCGTTACAGGTTAAGAAATTGTGTTGGTATTAACTTGGTGTACTTTCTGTCATGGGCCATCCAGGCTGTGCTTCAAGGCACCACGTCGCCCAGCTGCACAGTAACTCTGCTGAGGGAAGCGAGCTGGAGGCACCCTTCAGACGCTGTGAATGACGGACTTGGGCCCGTATCCATGCTGGAAGACACGGAAGCTCCCGTGCATGGGGAAGATGCAGACTGGTTTCGTATTTCGCTATTCCTCAAGCAGGCTCTGGTGATAGTGGTGAACGTTGCCCTCGGCCAAGCGTAAGCGTGCCAACGCTGGTGAGCAGAGCCCACGCACAAATGTCTGAAGCACTTCCAGCTGCTGTGCCGGGTGTCAGGCTCAGCAGGATGACACACTGGGGAAGTCTCCACACAGCCACGCAGATCACTGCTCCTTGCAACCCAAGGAGCTAGCACAGCCTAAGCAGTGAGTTTGCCTAATGCTGCCATGCGCAAAGCCTGCTGCACGAGGCCGAGAGTTTTACACCTCTGCTGGCTGACTTGGCCTCCTGGGAACAGCTGGATTTGTTCCCCCCCGCACTCCCTTGGCAGCCTTCAGCCCAGCTGCTGCTCACGCATGCTCGTCTTGCTCTGAGCTGGTGCGGTCACAGCTCCCAGCCCTGCCAAGGGGTTAGTTTGGGTTTGCGCGCGGGCCGACTCAATGTCGAAGAGTGCAGGCGCTGTGCGGTGGTGTCGCTACCCGGGAGCAGCTGTGGCAGCTCCCGCCGAGTTCTCCGCAGCGGTGGCAGGACCCCCCGCGGGCACCTGCCTGCCTCTGGCACTGAGCTTGGCAGGGCCCGCAAGCTGCCCTGGCCGTGCGGTACGAGAGCCACTGCAGAGTGCAGCGCTGTGAAACGTGGACGTACAGCCCCGTTCATCTAGGCTGTGGCGCTACCCCCGTGTGCAAAATTACCACTTGCCGCTAATTAGGAAAAACACATGGTAGGAAAAAAATTCCGTTACCATGTAGAAAATTAAGAGAGAGCTCTGAAAGCTACTGACCTGCGAGACAGCAAAGCTGCTGGTCCTGTTTCATGAAGTCCCCAAAATGTTGATGTAGGGATGACTTTTTCCTAAGAGGAAACCAGCTCCCTTCAGAAAGCAGACTGAGAGGCGTGTGAGGCTTGTTGTAGTTGGCCTCCCTCCCAAAAGCGCTTAAACCATGTATTTAGGCTTCTTTCCACGGGTATTTAGAGGGCTGTTTTTCAGATGTGCTGATCACTCTGGATGTCTTCTCCTGGCATCTCCCCACCCCAAGGCAGCACTTGACAACGTACGCGCATGCCGTGCCCGCTTTGCTCTACCGACCCTTCAGGTGCTCCTGATCCAACAGTAACCTGTTTCTCCTCTTAACTTCGGAGCCACCTCTGCTACGCTCAGAGCTGAAATGCCTCTGAAGGCTTTTGCCTGGTTCACCCAGCTTTCTCAAAGTCGGGGACTGAGAACACTTGTTTTTCAGGATCAGCCGAAGGAATGGATGCTCTTTGAGATGCTGCTCGCTCAAAACACAGGACGTTTGACATAGAGCTGTCTTCCGCGGGGTGTAATTTCTGCTCCCTACGTAAAAGCTGAGGAAGTCAAGGGATGAAACAAAACGAAGATGATGAAGACATTGGCCTTTTCGTACCCAGTAGAGAAACGCTCGACCAGCCGGTACTTTACAGAACAGTGAGGCCCATGAGTGGCGGCGGCTTCAGCCCTGTGTGGAGAGCGATACTGGGCCCGGCCGCGGGGCTGCTGCCAGCGTTGTGTTCGGGGGCCAGGGGTGTCCTCCCAAAGCCGGGGGTGCGTCTGTCCATCTCTGCTGTCACAGCACCAGCTTCCCTCCGTAGCTGCAAAGGCTGGTTGGGGACCGAGTCCTGAAGCGTCGGCAAGCCGCCCGCGCAGACCGCTGCTGCGGTACGGCTCCTCAGCGAGCTGGGGCTCTCCAGAAGGCAAGAGTGCCACGATGCGCAGCGGTTTCTGCTGCCGGCCCACGCAACCTAGAAAGCAACGTCCTCCCTTCGCAAACGATACAGAAGAAATGCGCACGCCTCAGGTTTAAGAGCACTTTATTGTTCTTTAAGGCTACTTTTAAGTACAAAAAAAAAAAAAAAAAAATGGCCTGCCAAACCTTTTTTTTTTCCCAGGTGAAACAAGGCCACAGAAGAATGGTATATTACAGATTTACAAACAGAGAGAGAATCGTTCCCACTGAACTGTAGATAACCGGCTCTGGGAAGGAACTTCACCACCTCTCAGGATGGCGAGTCCGGTTTCATTCCCTTCCGCCTCCCCCCCACCCTTTGGCTTTCATGACATTATCGTGTCGACTATACGGGGTACTGGACACAGCACATTAAATCGTTATTGCCCTCAAATCCATTTACCTATCTCAGATAAGTAAATGGAACCTTGTAAAACAGCTATTATTGAAAATATTAGCTTTAAAAACATTATCTTATTTGTGTTTACAAAGAAATATAGGAGTCACATTTTCCACAGAGTCCATCTACAGTATTAGTATTGTACTGTTAGGATGCTCAGTAGCCTGTAGCAATGACAAACTAGTGGCTATTAATGCTAATGCAGTGTTCTCATAGAATAACTGTGTTCCTGCACTTTTACTGTATCACAGACAAATCTACAACAAAAAAAAAAGATCAACTTTTTTCTCCAAACAAAAAAAAATGAATGATTACAATAAAGGAAAGGGAAAAATTAAATAGCTACATATCATTAACAAATTAATTGTTCCTCAAAAAATACCTACAAATTTCTCTGTACATTCTTTACGCACAGCGTAACGATGGTCTTAAAGTTACCTATATAAAAAAGTGTTCTTTTAACAATCTTCCTACAGAGAGTAGGGTACTGAATGCCAAAGCAGGTAAGCGTTGACTACCCAGTAGGATGGTAGTGAAATGTGTAAAACTGGGGGCTTAGGTGGGGTGGGTTTTTTCATTTTGTTAAAAAGAAAATTAAGCAGCCACCTTCTCAACCAGAGTAAGAGCCAATCTCTCGCTCTCTTTCTACCCTGCACCTTTTCCAAATTAAATAGCTTAACTCTAAAAAAAACCCATAAAATAAAAAGCCACAATGGACCCAATACTGTAACATAGTCCATAATACATCACGTGTAGTTCATCTTCCAACTAGCTCTAACTTCCTACACTGAACCAATCGTTTCAGGTGACCCAGTACCAAAAGAAGCCCTATTTGCAACCGTACTGGGCAGACGGAATGTATGGGGGAGAGCAGTTACACTTAACAAGGAGAAGAGAAGCTTAGTACTAGCACAGCTGTGGTTTTACGCCTGCCTCTACTGCCTAATTCCTAGTTAGTAGCTATTAATGACAGCAAATGATAATAAATGCAGTAATACCTGTATAAAGCTTTCTAATGGAGGAATGTATGCTGCAACTTGGCATAGGTTTATGAACAAGCTTAACAAAATTAAAGATCCTATTTCACAAACTGTAACAATCTGTTGTCCAGCCAAGATAGGTAACGGTAGCAGTTCCTGCAGCTAGTTAAAAGTGGATTACACAGACTCAGTTTTAGGAAGCAAATTCCTGTTAAGCAGACACTGCTGCAGACAGAAACGATTACTCAGCCATGCGCAAAGCTATAGCATCCTGTACCACGCATCATCTATCTCTCAACGGCGTCACTTGAGGCCTGTCCTGAGGCTGTCCTCTTTTGCTGGCTGCTACTAAAGTGAATATCAAATACAAATATCATAGAGTACAACTGTACCAGCAGTAAGTATATCTAGGATTGTTACTGACAAAAATAAACTAATTCTGAAGAAAAGCTAATAAGTATTATGATTCTTACTGTCTATACATTAATAGATACCAGCTATTTTTCATAACACATGCATCGTTAAGCACTATTGAACCCTCCAACCTCAGCTCTATTCTAACAAACTGCAGTGTTTAGGAAAAAATGCCCGTGTTCTGTAAATTATGCAGTCCAGTTGCAAGCACTAAGCACCTGAAATCTAAAGAGAGAAAGACCTATAACCTGTATGAGACTTCCCCTTCCAAAGCTGTTTTGCTTTAAGAAAAATCAAACTGATAGAAATGTCATCCTTAAACCCTTTTTTCAGCAGTTTGCCCTCAAAATATTAGCATCTTCCAGAAAGTTGCTACGCAACTTCAGTCCTCCTCCAATAGTGCAAATCATACATGACAGTTCTTTTCAAGTATATACATACAAAATTACTTCACAGAGGGAAAAAAAAAGCGCGCAACGTAAGCAAACCAGACAAATTCTAGTCTCAAGAAACTAATAAAAGCAAAAGGCATTTGGGTCAACCAACTAAGTGTAATGGCTTGTGTGGATTAGCGTGCATGATTTTTTCATTTTCAGGGGCAGCAGATTTGCATCAGAGGTTTCTTTGGTAATTGAGGCAGGAAAAAAGGATGCTACATCGTCTGAATCTTTATGAAATAGTTCCTGCTATCATCTTTAAGGGCACCCTTTTACAAACAGAAAGTGAGGACACAAAAACGTGTGTTGATAACTAACCTCCCCTCCCCCAACACTATTTTAAGCACTGTTCAAAGCTCAGTCAAACCATGCAAATTCACAAACGCAACGGTCCTCTCCTCATGAGACTACAGAGGGCGAGTGATTATGATTGACCATATGAGAGGAAGGGGAAGACTGGCCCCGCCGTGAAGCAGACTCGGGACTGCTCGAGACTCCGTCCTTCGCAGCTTTAATCTGAAGCCATGTATCCCCAAGTGCTTTGGCAAAGTGGTCATCAACTGATCCTGTGATGGACACCGAGTTTGCCACGGGCTCAGGCTCCTTGTAGTTCTTGCCAAGGCTGCGACGGAAGTGCTCTTCCACCACGGGGTCGCAGGCAGTGGTAGCTAAACGGGAAAGGAGGCAGAAGACGTGTTATTTCAGTGCAGAATCCTGGCACCAAGTACTGGATTCAGAACCCCTACTTCCTCCCAGTGTCCTGTCAGCTCAGCATAAAGCGAGACTATAAAGCACCATTACAGACCTGCTCGTGACCAGGGTGGGGCAGAAGATGGAAGGAGTTAAAATGAAAAATAAGGTAATAAATGGACTTAAGTATTTCTGCATTTCCATGACCTGGAACAGGTAAGCATTTTATGTACAAAATGCTTATAATTCTCCCTCAGGCTAGTAACAGCTACCGCTCTGATTCCATGGAAACGCCATCCCAAAACAGTCACACAGACCTTGTATTTAGGCTTAGGTAGAATTAAAGCTGGAAACTGTTCTTTGGAATCATCTCCCAGGCCTGCTGATCCCAGTCAGATGTGAGGAGACTGTAAATTACCACATTCTAAATTACAGCATGCCAAGGGCGATTTCAGCCTGGAAACCAAATGAAGCGTTACCTCTGCACTCGGTACTACGAGCATGAAAATGCTGTGGTACTATTACCAGAGGAACACAGAACCTTAGAAGGCAGGTTTTGAACAACAATAGTAGTAACCCCTTCGACTAAATAGGAGAGCTGCAGTTTTATAATTCAGAAGCACTATCTGTGTGTCTGAACATGATTTGTGTTTCAGAAAAGCTTCAAACTGCTGGGATGCTGGCCACTGTCCTTCATGCTACGCAAAGGCTTGACTGATCCTAGAATAGATGTGTCATGCACAAAGAACTCTTCAAGTGTCAAGAAACAAGTACTTTCTGAAAACCACCATTTACCACCATGTAAATACAGCTGGGGTCTCAACAAAGCAGCTCTCCTTCGACAAGTAACAGCACTTCTCTAGAAAACTTCTAACATCTTGGATCCCTAACTATGGATTTCTCTTCAAGAGCATAATATATCCTCCAGGATCTTGCTTCAGCTTCTAATTCTAGTTTTCAACAATACACCGATCTTCTAATAATGATGCTAATCATGATTATGATAATAATACCACCACCCTACTATGACTTGTAGGCTCCTACCCTCCCTCCTACTGGGACTGTCACACTGACACATGCTGGCTGATAGGCCTCACTGCCATGAACTTTGGGCAATGCTGTGTTTTAACATGCTGTGCATCAGCAGGTGTATGACTTGCAATGGAAGGGCTGCGTTTTCCCCTGGTTGCAGTGAGAGGAAGTGAAGAGCAACACCCCAAGGTTTCCCAGCAAGTACTGCATGAAAGGATTTCATGAAAAGTACTAATTGCACAGAAGGTAGAAAGCTGAAGCTCTCTGCCTGGGTTGCTATAGCAACTGCCCTCCAAAGCTCTTTGTGTTAGCCATGCAGAGAACGGTGAAGGGTATGTGCTTTGGAAGAGTATTTGTATCTGCTGGAAAAGATTTTTGTGACTGCAGCTGAATCGTAAATGTCTCCTGCCTCCTGAAAGGCTGGGGAAACTACGGCTCCTAAAATAAGAGCATGGTTGGGTTCCCTGGCCCTGTCTGCTCTTTGTCAGTTAGAGCTAAAATAAACATAATGACTTATTTGTCAGTGTGGGGTGTTTGTTTTTTTTAAAGAAGCTTTTCGAAAGCAGGAAAAAGAACACCTCTCCCCCTAAGTTTGAGTTGGTACTTTCTACCGTGGCATAGGATGGCTGGTTAGAAAGCCTGCGGAGGGAATGTGTGCTAGCACGCCTCTGGGTAGACAAAGAGGTGTCTGTTGTTGCACCTCCTCTTTACTCGCACTAATACATCAGTGCCTAACTACAGTTAAGGTTGCCGAGAGGATTTTGTTCTCCTCAACTTCTCGCCAGGCAGCTGGATGCAGACACGTGACTTACTGCTAGAGG
>NW_010227819.1:0-13956 GCF_000690775.1 Eurypyga helias | reverse complement strand
CACTGAGAAACCGCAGCCGCTGTGAGCGATGGGGCAGTGAGAGAGGTTACAGTTCCGGTTGTTTGCAGAGGCGCAGGTGATTACGGATGGACGGTTCTAGCAGGGAAGAAAAGAGAAAACCCTCACTCAGTAAGGCAACCAGCCAAAGCCATATTAGCAGCAGTTCCTTGCATAATCACTTGAGACGTACAAACACTGAACCGAATCCCAGTAGCGAATAACCCATAAACTATGCAATTCAATAAAGCAGATTAAACCCCAAAATAGTCAGCTATTATTTGTCTGATTAAAAAACCCCACACTGCATTCCCATAATGGAAAAAAAGGCAGTATAAAAGCAAATCATTAAAAGCATTAAAGTGATTTTACAGCCACTGTTTCAACTTCACAGACATTACATATGCTGACAGAAAGTCCACACACTAAACACTTGTTTCGTTCTGTGGCCACATACCCTTGTGATCCCAGGACTCAGAAGGGCTTCACAAATTTCACAGGCGCTTGTTGTCTCAGTGTTAATCAAGCTTTAATGTTGTCATTTTTCATTCAGAAGTTAAGTTTTCCTAGCCTAACTCTGCATGCCATCCCTCAGCCACAACGCAGTGAGCTCATAAGATGTAAAATATGAAGAGCTTCTGAGTGAGTCTTGAGTGCAAATACTTTCCTGTTGTAACTAATCTGTCTTTCTAGCACTACTTAATAAAAATCATCCTTTTTCACTGTTAACACATGCCACTTCCCCAAAATGTCTATTCACAGAACCTTAATTCCACAATGCGTATGCTGTACAAAGCATAAACGTGAAATACCCTTCTTACAGTTGTTAACTATGTCAGTGTTGGAACTGCAATGCCCAACTTTCCCCAGGTGACTGAAGGGCAATTCAATTACACAGGTATTGGAATATTTCTGCTTTGCATCTTTGTTATATTTTATGATGTAAATTTTGCTATACTCGATCTAAGTTAATTGTTAAGTATCCAAAAGATTATCAGAATTGATGTAATTAACACAGCTCTAATTTCTTGTCCATTTTACAGACCTGTGCAGCAAACCCACAAAGCCCACCTCCATAGAAAGGAAGGAGTTTTCCTTGTTTAGTGGGTCTTTAGACAGAGCGAGAGCAAGACCAAAGCAGCAGAGATGAGCTTCCAAGGGGAGGTTTAACACTATTCAGACACAACAGGAATGCTGTTTACAACATACTGCATTGACAGCGAAGAAAGTAAATAAAGAAAAAAATGTAATTATTTTATTTTTTTCTGCAAGCAGTTCACATGTGGCTGCATTTATTTTCTTTTTTACGGAGGCCAAGATCTCGTGTGTCTGTGAAGCAGACTGAGAATTGTGTAAATACTTATCTCTTCCAAAGAGTATTTTAGACACGCAGGAGGTGGGAAGACAGAGATAATAAAAAAGCTTGTCTGGAGAATGCAGGTACCAAACCCAGAAAGGATGAGAGAAGCTGGGTAAGGCATCTTACAGAATCCCCTGATAAGGTGCTGTGCATACAGAGTGCACTGAGCAGAATACACATTTGTACGAAAAAACTAAGATAAGCTGAGAATTTAGTAACAGCAACTACAGCAGCTGAATAACCCTCCACTGCCTCAAATAAGCAGGTATTTTTTCCTCTTATTAGAAACAGAGTAAGATGAAATTCCATTCAATGCATGAAGGTTTAAAAAACCCAAACCAAAACAACAAATCATCAAACTAGGGTTTCTTATTTTCAATAGTTTATTTTGTGTGATTTCTACTCTGCTCTCAGCAAGGTCTTACCTCAACATCCTCTTTTCCCAAGAAAACAGATTGTAATCTAGCTCAAAATGTCAAAGGTAGCAAGAGAGGAATCTGGTAATGGGCAAGAGGATACGGCCGAAGTCAAACACGCCAAAAGAGAAGTGTGTGGCGTTAGCTGCTAAGCAGAGAGGCAGCAGTAATGCTATCAAAGGGCACGAGTGTCGTCAGTGGAAGCCTGTCCCTTCCTCCTCTGTCATCGCTGCATGCCGAGAGCAAAGAAGAGCCGTTCGGCACAGAACAATAACTCTGCAATCTCTGTGCCAAATGATGCAAGATATCAGCAACACTGATGTACAGCTAGGTGTTTCGGCACAGCACACAGCAGACGACTAGCCTACATAGCCAACCCCTGTGAAAATCTACAGGGTAGATGTAAAGAATATGGCTCCAGTGAAAAGCAGCTTTCATAAACTGCATATGAAAAACCCCAACCTCTGAAAAATCATCCACTCCTAAGTGTGTACCCTTTGCAGGGCATCACAGCAGGGAAGGGAGGAAGGAAGAGCTTGGGTACATGGGCCAGTCTAACTTCTCAATACTGCAGCTCATCACAACTCGGTTGTCTTGCTTTCTGTCTCTGCTTGTGAGAGGTGTAAGAGTGAGTCTGACATATAAGGAAACTGTTACTGTTAAACCTGTGTAACAGGGCTCATCTTCAGCCCTCCTGAAGGAAAACTAATACAGTGTGCAAGACAGCAAGCCAAAAACTGAACCGCCAGCCAAACCAAACCCAAACACCCCAGCATATAGAAATAAAGTATAAAAGAATGAAAAACCATTACTTAGTTTTGGGAAAAGTCATTACGTAGTAGTGGTGAAATGTTGCTCTAAACAACTCAAGGAATGCTTTTGGCTAGCTAAACCAAAGGTCATTCCAGCTTCTTTTGCCTGCAAAATTCTCTCCTTTATATCCCCTCTGTCCTGCTGCTCTTCTTCAGCAGTTCCGGCTGCAGAGATAGACAGAGGGGAGGGAAGCAGGCACCGATTGCCAAGAGAAGCACTGACGAATGCCCTCTTTACCTGCAATTTGCATCAGTTACTGCCTAGCAGGTGCTGGAGCTTGGCTCAACCGCAGACTTTGCACTCTCAGTTCAAACACATGCATTCACAAGCCTGGTAAAGCACCAGAAAAAGCAGGAAGGCCCAGAAGTCTGTGACAGGGACACTGAAACATCAGCCACGTTAAACACAATGAGCTGTGACATTCATTGTGCGTTTTTAAAATACATTTTGCCTGAAGAACAGCATCGCCTACCTATTGTAACTCACAATACGTTCTGCTTACGTCTGGGAAGTCCTCATTTTGTCTACAGCGAGGATTCCTACAACCACCCAGAGTTTCTTGTCCACCTAGAAGTCAGTACCTGCTGCCGTTCCACAGAAGTCAATGTAGGTGTGATGCCAACTGTTCGGGTTGCATCCATGCTGTTTTTGGTCAGTGCTAGAGGTTGATCCATGCTCAAGCTTGGGATTGAGGCATACATGTGATTGGCATGAAGGCTCATTGTTGGGGCAGCAGCCCTCTCTATTGGGCTCCGACTCCTCTCTCTGTGCTCCTTCCGATAATCTCCATTGGCGGTCTTGTTTCTGAAACATGAAAGAGAGGAAACAAGTCAAAGGACTTACTGTTGTTACAAGCTATAAGGAGATACGCAACATTAAATCCCTTTAAGAAACATGTGGCAATGCATTTTGCTTAGTTTGTAGGGAGGGGCGTAGAAGCCCTCAGTGAGATATCCCTGGTCTAGCCAGCCACCTCCCTGCAAAGATAAACCAATGATTTACAAGCTCTGGCATCCAACATTTTCCTTCAGCCTAGAATTTCTGCAGATACTTAACTAAATGCACTGAGTTAACATAACAACTCATCAAGCTTTGTTAAAATGGGACACATCCTCATTTAACATACTAGTAATCCACTCTCTCTCCCAACACTGCAATATTCTCTAAGCATTGCTAAAGCCCAAGAGAAGTTTATTTTACTCATAAGACATTGCTGATACCTGCAAAATGCAGTGAGTCAAGGCAGGAAGCAAAATTTTCAGAGCAGAAATTGATGGAAAAGCAAACTACCCTGCACTTATCTCGGAATCATTTCATTACAACTCTTCTTTAAAAGAGTAATTCCAAACTACTACTGAACAGTAAATCTCAGTAGATTACTCACATAATTAGCCTATCATTCACTGCTATTAAAATAGTACTGATTTTGTACTTATGTATATTTCAGCTTCCACACAGCAATATAATTGTCATTCACAGCAAACCAGTGACTCCAAGTGAAGGTACTTCATCTGAATGGTGAAGGCAGTCGTTCATTTTTAAGCATAACCTAGCAAATTAATATGCAGGGGCAATCTTTGAAAATGCTGATGGATATTACACAAAGAAAAGGAATAGAGAATGTTTTCTGTAGTATAAGAAACTAAGATGTACAAAGAGTATTCAATATATTGAAGTTACAACGCCAAAAAGCTACTGCCTATTTCAATGTCTGAGAAAGTCTCTCGAAAAAGGCTAACAGCTGAGGGGAGGGGGAAAAAAAAAAGTCCTGCCAAAGAGGAAAATAAGGAACCCCAAAGCTGATCAATGAGAACACTATAGAGAAACCTTGCAGGTTTAGATAAACGAAACAGTTACAGATTTATCTCAGGGTTATTTGTTGGTTTATGCTAGTTAAAAACAGACAGTAAGATTACTCTGCCTTGAAGTTGATTTCTCTGTGTCTGTGAAATCCAAACAGCTCACGCTCATCGTCCAATGCCACACTATTACCGCCCCTGTTCACGCACACGGGTCCCTTCAGCAGGGCAGGTTCGCTCAGCACCCCTAAGCCAGCGTGCCTCACAGAGAGACAAAAACCCCAATATAGGGTGCAGAGGTGCCCTGGACCTGCCCCAGGAGTCAGGGTGCTCGCTGTGTTGCACAGCAGTTGTTTTGAGACCACATAAGCTTAGCCTGAACAGCATCCCATGACAAGGGATTCCACTGTTTAAACAATGTATTTTGTAAAGTACCTTTTCTTCATGGGCTCTTTTTAACCTAAAATCTAATGGCTTGGTCTGCTACTGCATAGTATAAGGAGGGAGAGAAAGCCATTGCTCCCTGCTTATCATCTTCATGCCACTCCCGAGTTCATCGCTCTTCAACCACCTTTTTTCTCCAGGGTGAAGGAGGTTCCAAGCTATGGAACCTCCTGTTCCCATAGCTCTGTCATACTCTCGCATAAGAGCTAGACAAGCTATCATCTTTCTCAAGATGAGGGTCCAGATCTCTGCTGTATTCAGAACAAGAGCTTTGCTGAACCATCAAGTCTTCAGTGCTATTCCCCAGCCTGCTCAAGGGTCGCTTGGTTGTGAAAGTTAGAAATCTGCTCCTGCTGCCTGAATCAACTCATCTGTCGTGGTGCAAGCTGGGGTTAATAGGATACCAGGCAAGCAGCGCCTTGAGAAGCTCAGCACACGGCTTACTCTGTGCCAAATTCCCCTAGCATGCTTATGAGGGAACAACCAACAGAGTAACCCTTTGGATCCCACCTCCCCTTGTCCCTTTTAACTAATTACAAATCAGAAGTTGCAGATTAGCAGAATCACCATAAAAATCTAACCTTTAAGGTTTCACAGCTGCTGCTCAAGATGTTCTCTGAGAATCACGTGTTTCTTGAATCCTTTATAGGCCAGATTTTGACACACCGAAGCAGCACACAGACGGCCAGGAACACATTGTTACAGCGCTACATTTCCATCTTTTACCAGCTTTGGTACCATTTCAATTCACAAGCCCACTCCGCACTATCAGCAGGCAGAAGAAAGAGGCTTAGAATTGCATTGCTCTGAGCTCATGACTGATGCAAACGTGTGACTTAATGGCAGCACCACAAACTATATTTAAAGTACAGTAGCCTCATCTTGAATTACAGTACTGAAACAGCTACTGAACACAACAGACTAATACTTCACCACCCCTTCGGAAGCCAGTATAGAACTTCATAAATAGTTATGCCTCTGCAGGCTGTTTATGTAGCTGGACAATGGCCATGAGGTACCCTGGGAAACAGCACGCAAAACAACGTGGCTAAAATCAGAGCTCAAGTGATAAAGGCAATGCTGCATGGAGATGGCTCATTCTTCTTGCTGCAATGTAGTATCTTGGGTGGCTGCAAGCCAAAACCTTACTTTTCAGCTGAATATTATCCAGTCTACTACAATTTAAATAATCATTTGGAGGCTGCAAAACCACATAGAGCTCCAGTAGATTCCTACTTCTCACTCCCTCGAAGGAAAAAAAAAATCCCTGTTCAGAATGATTATATTTCGATTTAATAAGCACAAGCTGGTTTTCAAAGGCACAACTTTGTTTCCTCCACCAAAAGTACTTGTAAAATGAAACAAAAAATGTAGCTCCACCAGTTGTTTGAGATTTTTCTTAGAACTGGGATTTCAACAATTTAGCGCTGCATCTGCTGGGGGGTCAGGGCTCTGAAGTAACCAGTGATAAACAAACCTACTGAAATTCCCAAGCACCAGAAATTTTCCATTTTACACAACAGCACCTATTTCACTCATCCCCACTTTAAACAAAAAGCCACAACCTCAGTATTTGTGAACTAGCAGTTCTGCTGCAAGAAAAAATACACCCCAACCCCAGAAACTTTTCTGCAAAGATTTTTGGAAGAAGGAACCAGGGAATGGGATCAGTTTGAGGGCAGGAAACACAGCACAGTAGGCAGACCTTCCCTCAAGATACCTAAAATTACTGAGTTATCTCAGTAATCTCAGCAGACCACACCCTAGCCCTTTCTGTCAGCAAATAATTCCCTCTTCCCAAATTAGAACAACTCCTCTTCCGGCGGGCAGGGAACAGTTTATACTCCACTCCTTGGAAATCCTCTCCTCAATTCATCTACCTTCGACTACATAGTCTCAAGCAAAAAAAAAAAAAAAAAAAAAAATTAAGAACACCTCAAGCTTCCACTTCCACAGCAGGTATTACTTTTTCTGAGGCCAGATGAAAATTTTACAGCACCGTATAGAATAGTAACGTGATAGCTCTGCCCTTGTGAAAAAACACCAGCACTTCTGAGGCCCTCCTGTTTAAATATAAATAGCAAATCCTACAGACATCTGACTCCACTTGTAAAACAATTGTACATAAAAGTATTTATAGAGCATTCATCAATTTCATACTTATTTAATAATTTTAGTTTGGAATGTAACTTAAAAAAATATTTTCTGTTAGAAACTGATTGCTTTTTACTTTTTTTTTAAATTATTGAGAAGATCATTCTTGTTTTGAGATTAGATGCTTTGTCTGAAGGGTCAATCAAAACTGCATGTGTTTGAAGATAATTGTATTTCACTGTAGTGAATTAACTTAGAAATTTCACACAGGCTGAACAAGCAGAGAGATGCGTCTCGTAGTTAAAACGTAAGAGCAGAAAATTAGAAGGGTTTCTGACCATGTCTGAAAAATGATAATTTAAATAGTTTAAAAATATATGCTACAAATAAATCCAGCTGTCCAAACAGCTTTACCAACCCCCAACTCCACTTGGAGTTAGAAACCAGCGTATGTAAGCCTGGACTTCACCTTCAGTGGCAAACATGCCAGCGCACCTCCCCTGGCTTAGAGAACAGCACCTAACAGCGGGGAGAAGCCCAGCCAACAGCAGGCAGCGGAGGCTGTTACATCAGCCATACCCATCACCCTTACCGCCCCGCTAACAGAGGTATTCAACCTACTTGCACGTTTATTTTAGCAACATTATACACGAGTCCAACCTTAAATTCATTTCTCCAACACTTGAAAAACAGACAGTGTTTTCCATGTTTCTCCCCAGTGAATCATAACCCAGGCTCCAGCACTTACCAAGCATCATGTGCTCAGATGGATGTCATACCAAAACCACACACATCCTGAGCTGAAAGCCTGCTTCAGTTTGCTGCTAAATAGCGGCTGTTAATTGGAAGCAACGTTTCAGCCCTCCTCAGGAACCAGTTCAAAGGTAGCTAAAATGCATTGTTCTTGATTTTTTTGTTGTTGTTGTACAACCCTGAGACGCGGCTGTTCTGTTCGCTGGCAGAGAGTGGCAGTAATTCACACTCACCCTACAGGAACAGACTAGCTCTGCCAGCTGCTTAAGGAAAAAAAGAGGCCCACCGAAGGGGACGGTTTTGCTTGCACTCACTTCCAGCCTGCAGATCCTTCAGGAACAGATGCCAAAAGTATTACTGTACCTCCCAGTGAAGAAATCACAGACGTTTCACACTCCCTTTGGCAGAAACAGCGCTCTAACTAGAAATGGTTGTACTGAAGGAGCGTGTTTCACTTGCAGAAGGAACAAGTATCCCCTTACAGTGTTTTTCAATTATCATGTAAGAGGGTTTTCTTTATACAAACACAATGCGGTCTATTGCTCAGAAGTAAAATTTCATTTGTGTAACCTAATAGAAATTTTAATCTTAATATTGTCAGCATCATTATAATACTCATTTTCCAACATCCTTTACTGTATTTACTCGCAAACTCTCTTAAGTCTGAAAGAGGACAGCTGCTTCTGTTAAAGACTACTACAGGATTTACAGTACATCCACTGATATAAAATACCTTCTCCATGTGATGGGGATCATTTCCTGCAGAACTATCTACTTGCATACCTTAATTCTCTTACTGTGAGGTGGGAAAACAAGAATTTAAGGTGGTATTTCAAAATACAGTGATACATACCCTGAGAGAAAAATCCTAAACTTCCCTTACTCAGAGTTGTTCAAATAATCCAAATCCACTAAAAATTCCCAAACAAAACATGAAAGTGTTAGCAGTTTGCTCTTTCAGTGTCAGCCAATCATATAAAGTATTCATAACATGGAAAAATACCCCAAACAGCCCAATACACTCTTCAAACCACATCTACTTTGAATGGCTGCCACCTAAATACTTGACCCTTTCTCACCATTCTGAGAGCTTCATGCTCCCCTGTCACTCTGAGAAGCCTTTTCCCTGCACGGCTTAGTAGGCCATCCCCAAAAGCTTTCAAGCAGGCAACCTGAAACAGATTGCTTCGGTAAGAATCGCTTCCTCCTCAGAAGCCGGACATCTGATACGGCTTCCTGAGGAGGATAAAGAATGCCCCCCTTTTTGCCACTGCCGTGGTTTAACCATTATTTGTGCCGTATGCTCCCCCGCAGCAATCTTTTGGACAAACCGAAGATGGTGCTCAGGCCATCAGATGAGCCTGGCGACTCATCTTCCAGCAGCCCCTTTCCCGAGGCAGCACTGCAGCCGCTGTGTCTCCTGCCACGGTTCTGGAGGACTCCGGCACAGAGCCTGCTAGCCAGCTGGCTACAAAGCGGATCTTTAACCCCACTCTGCAGCCGGCGAATCCTCCACTTCTTCCCCAAACAAGCGTGGTTAACAAGGACAGAGGCAGGTGGCTAAGCCTTGACTTTCTGCCCCAGGCTAGAAACAGCCCAGCCAAGGCACCCAGGCTTTAAGCACTGCCTCAGAGCTCCTCCAGCCACCAATAATTAAACTTCACGCTTTTGTTTTTCTGAGTTTTTCAACTCCAGCATCAGGCCCAGTTTGGAGAACTGAGCATCGTAGTCACCCGAGTTCTTTCAGCGTCGGAAGTACGCGTGCATCAACGGGACGTACTTCCCCCTGCTCTCTCCCATCCTCTGTCATCAGAATTCTGCAGTTCCTTCCCTTAAAATTTCTTTTAAATGAACTTCTTTTTTCACCTTAGCACTACAGCCGATGGAAGGTCCTTTGAGATGGGAGTCAGAATAAAACCACTGAAAACATACTAACAAGGAATAGGATAATCCTACATACAAACAAACGTAGGTCAGACTTTCTGTATTTATCCTCACCAAAACAAGGTTTCCAGAGTAAAAACCTTGGACTAGATAGTTACTCACAAACATAACCAACCAGGAGAACAGATGTCACCGCAAAAGAAATTAATGATGAGCTGTGAAATACATAAAAGGATTGTCCTATTACTGCCTGCACCAAGCAAAAATATTCAGATACAGAAGAGCTTCCCTTCCTGAGGGCTTAATATTCACAAGTATGAAAGAATGCAAGAGAACCGCATGATGTAAGACCTTAGCCAAAAGCCAAACCCACGAAACTGAAATCTAAATCTAATGTACAGTAAAATCAATTAAAGCAATCTCAAACCCTACTTATTTTTCTCACAGGATTTTTTTTTTTTACTGTTTGGCCATCTTTTCCAACACTCAGAACAGTTAGAAGGCAGCACTGGTTGCTTCATAATGGCTATCATGCATTCCACACCTAAGTAAAACTCTGGGATTTATTAGATGAATAATGATGTCACTGCTGGAACACATGCACAAGCCAGAGATGATGACATTTACCTTACTTCAAAAGGTACAGACTGCAAGTTACCTGTAAAAAGTAAAAACCTGTAATTCAACCAAAAGAAAAAAAAAAAAGAGAGAGACAAAGAAATTCACCCAGGACCCTGCTCACTAATAACTGCTCTGCTCTTCTGCTGCCTGCTTGCTCAGCTCCAAACCTCCTATAGTTAAGGTTCTCAACTGGTGTGGAACACTTGATGGCTCACTTTAAAGTACCATCGTTTTTTGAAGAG
The DNA here is from genome assembly GCF_000690775.1 of Eurypyga helias. Lineage (NCBI taxonomy): Eukaryota > Metazoa > Chordata > Aves > Eurypygiformes > Eurypygidae > Eurypyga > Eurypyga helias. The sequence continues at coordinate 3,533 of NW_010227819.1, read as the reverse complement.
GTTTCACGTGAGGCCATACCTGAGATGTAAGTAACAAAATTTTAACGTATCCTGAATAGCTGGAAAAATTCTGAAATGGTAAATGATCTCAAACATCCTGCTAAGGTAACTGCAAATACAAATCAGCCTGTTAGGCAAATAAAATAATTTTTTAAAAATCACTAACAGCCCAAAAAGTGGAGCTGGAACAATAGAAAGCTCCAACGTTTCAGTATTACCTCACTAACAACTGTCTGGGTATAACTGGGCACTGCAGTAACCGTTACAAGTTTCCTAAAATGCACCATGATTTCTGGAGCGTAAAACCATTTCACCCCTTCAAAGTTTTGTTAATCTATATCTAGGTGGAAACCAACAGCTGACTACAATTCCCACCAGCTCTGAGTTTTCAGTGAGTGAGGACAACAACTATTCAGCCTCCTGCCAACCTCTAGCCAAAGAGGAGAAACTTTCCGGCCCTCTACCCTGCCACGCGGCGTCACTAGCTTCCCTGTGCTTAGTGCTGCCCAACAGCCTTTCGGAGAACAGCACATGATAACCAAACCTTAAAGATTTATCTGATTCAGGCACCTCCCTGTAACTGTCTCTTCAAAGAACAACAGCAGCTCCAGTCGCCTTTTGGAAAACCTGCACAACACACTAGAAAAATGCCTGAGTGAAGACTGATTTCTGCCAGCTGTGAAGACCACAGGGCAGAAGATGTGACCGTTTCAGAAGAGGATGCGGTCTGTCTGCGGAAGACACTATGCTACTACAGTTCGAGTACTTCATTCTGAAGATAGTTTCAGTAAAACCACACAACGCGGACACACCTGAAACTCAAGCCAATGGCAGCACCCAGAACTAAGGTTCCATGTCAAGCTCAGAAGTAAACTACGCAGAAGTCAGCACACCATCTGGGTGCTTGAAGGCACAACCACCTTATTCCGAAAAAGCCAAATGAAGCCGGTGAAATAGAGAGGAGCCTGCCAGCACTCACATCTGGAGAGCGAGTCAGGCTACTGCGCATACTGGGAGAACAGAACTCCATCTAGAAAGGCAAGTCACAGCTGGAATGGAAACTAAAAGTATCCGGGCAGAAGTCTGAACTGTTTCAAGGCCGTATGGCACTTTGAGTTGCTTGGAGGGGAAAAACATCCAGACAAGCAAATGATAAAAGATGAGGTTAAAGGGACACTCCAAACTGTCCCTAAAATTTCTAACAAGGAGGAACGTAAATCTGACAGGGTAGGGAAGGAGCAAAGAGGCTTCCATGAAAACAGCTAGAAGGTCAGAGGGGTGAGTGGAAAGATTCAGAGGCAGCTATAAAATGATTAATTTGTACCCAACTGCAATGCCCACCCCAACACCTCTGGCAGACATTTCCTTGTACGTTCTACCAATTCATCTGCTCGGTCACGTGCAGCTTTTACAACTCAGCCATATTAACATCCTTTTGAAGTCAAACTTGGCACGTGCAACAAACCTTTTACACCGAGTCACTGGAAAATACTGTAAAAACTATTTATGATCACACAGAGGAAAGTATGGGCCAATGTCAGGAGAAAGCCTGCACATAAAATAGACGCAGCAGAGGGTCATGTCCTACTGCAACAAGCTTAGCCACATACATGTGTGTTCAACTGTGCCAGGGTACATCAGCCTGTTCTGCAGGCTCTGGGAAAACTTGGGGGTGCTGAAACTCAGTGATGAAACTGTGGAGAACTGTTAGGGGAAATAAAAAGTCACAGTTATGTTTTCTTACAGTATTTTCTGTGTTCTTCCTTATAATATTTTCTGGTTTGTTTATTTGGAAAAACACACATTCATTCATCACTCAATGCCTGTCGTGCAACTCATTCCATAGAAGTACGTACCAGCCTAAATTAATGTGTGAACCCCAAATTCTCAAAGGTTTATGGGACTTTCATTAGTTCAATCACCTAAAAGACTGCATCAGGTAGAAACTTATGGTAGAGGAGCAGATGAATCATTTTCTTCAAATAGATGATGTGGGAAGTAAAACATACCAACAGCACACTACTGGCAAGTTTATTTAGTAAGAGCTTAAGCCAGACCCTGAAAATAAGGTCACAGTGCTGGAATTAACTGTGTCGAATGGTCAGGAGATGGAAAAGAAAGCTTTATAATCCCAACTTCAACACAAAGTTCTTAGGAGAAAGAGGGAAAAAGGCCTGGAACATTAAAGCTTACAAATTATGGTCTCCATCCATCAGATACACAATGTAACATCACCTGATGTGAAGCAGGAAAAGCTGAGAAAGTACACGGAGAGTCAGTTTCAGACAGAAATTGCAAAAAATCTCAAAAAAATCCAGGCTTTAGATTCTTTAAATAACTGGTTTTAAGGAATGAGATTTTTTCATGGGCTGTTTTATAACAGGAATAAACATTTCATTGAAAGTTTATTGGAACTGGTTGTAATTGCTAATAAAATCTGAATTACTAAAACCTATAGAAACACTATAAATATACTAACAGCTTCATTATATTTTGCACATCTATCCGTACCAATATAGTAAAATAATTCCTGTGAAAAGCTGATAATCAAACCAGCCACAGCAGCAGCAGTGAAGTGTCTGCAAGGGTACTTCTACAGTTAGGGCTGCCAAGTTAACCATCAAATTCCTCCATCAGCAGTATCCGCTCACAGCAGCTTCTGCTTTAAGGGAGACTTTAGTTAGAAAAGTAAATCGCAAGCAAAAGTGTTTGGGGCGTTTATTTCCCCCTTTTTAAAAGGCTGATTTGCAAGTACTAAAAGTTGCTGATTAAAAATGTGATAGAAAGATTCACAAAACATCATTCCTTATCATTCAGACAGCAGGAAGTCAGCCATGCCTGCCCAGCTCACACAGGCTGCAAACCCCTCGGACAGAGAAGGACTCTGGAGACAGGACTTGGACAGGAACACACGGATCGGCCTTAGCTTGGCTGCAACGGGCGGCTCCTCCATTGTGTACAGGAACTGTACATCTGTGCCCCATTACAGACTACATGGAGCAGTAATTAGTGTGCTGAGACTTCTCCCCAGATGTTTTGGAAAGTTTTTCTCATGGCTTACCAAACTCATCCCATCCCTCTTTTTCTTTCTAACCAGGTGATCTGCACTGAAGGCAGGTCCTGTCCCCACGCAGGAACAGGCCTGCAGGTACAGGCAGACAACAACTGTACACTGCTCTCCGTGTTCACATCCTAACATACAGTGTTCACATCCCACTGTATTTTAGGAACAGTATTTGCACTGTGAATGGAGCTGCAGAGTTTGTTCACGTGACGCGAGTTATGTACGAAAGGAACAACGCGATTTTCAGTCAGGGATTGGCCAGGGATGTCGGGACCCGCCGACATCAGGGCGGCTGCACAGCGCAGGGATTCCAGCAGCATCTGCCACCGGGGGAGGTGGCCAAATAGCTGAGCTCGAAACCTCCAGACTTCAATGGCAGCAGAGTCCTTTTATTTCCGCTGCAATTTTCTTCTGGGACAAATCCCAACCGAAAACCGTACCCGCCCCCTCCCCAGTCCTGGGCGGGCGG
>NW_010227818.1:12399-16775 GCF_000690775.1 Eurypyga helias | reverse complement strand
CATTCCGTGATTCTATGATTCTGTAGCAGCCCGGACACACTGGTCCCGGCAGAGCCTGCCATCACCTGTGGAAATGCTCCTGGACTCACCCCTATGGGGCCTGCTGTCACCCATAGGAAGCCCTGATGGACCCTGCCCCTGGGACCGACTGTCACTTATGGGAGACCCTGCTGTCACCCATGGGGAACTCTGACAGACATACCTCCAAGGGACTGGCTGTCCCCTGTGTGTCACCCTGCTGACTAACCCCGATGGGAGCTCCTGGCACCTGTGGGAAACCTGCTGGCACCTCTAGGAGATGCTGCATTCACTCCTGTACAACCAGCACATCCCAGGAGGAAACCCAGCCTGCTATAATCTGTGGGAAACCCTGCTGGACTCACCTATGGGACAGGCTCATCCCCATAGGAAGCCCTCTTAGACTCGCCCTTCAGGGCTTGCTGTCACCTATAGCGTCCCAGGTCACCTCAGCAACCCCTTGGGGCTCCCCTTCTCCTCCCCCAGACCCCGGGGAGGGGTGGTGCTGGGACCTGGAGCCCCCACCCAGCTCTGCCTTCCTGCCCAGGGCTGGAGCTGAAACCAAATCCCACTTGACTCACAAGGATTTGTGGTGCCAGGGAGGGCAGGGGTATCACCAGACACCCCCAGGTTGTCTGGGGCCAGGGAGGGGGCGCAGACACCCCCAATCCTGATGCCAGTAAGGCCTGGCCTCACCTAGCTCTGAGGACGGAGGGTGACAGGAGACAGGACCAGGTGATTCCTGCCTGAAATTCCCCAACACTTCAGCTCCCTACAAAGCAACCAACAGGAAACAGGCCAAACTGGGGGGATTTTCTTTTTTGTTTTGATTGACACAAAAATTAAGACACCCCCACCCTGCCCCGAGTGAGGCTGTGGGGCAGGTGCTGCTGCCCTTTGGCCCCAGAGGACAGCAGCCTGCAAGGCTGCCACCTGCATTTGTGCCACGGTCACTTGGACCCTGCTTGTCTGTTACTGTTCCCTCTTCTCCAGGCTCTGTGAGCATCACCCTGTTCCCAAAATAAGCCTGGGGAAACACTAGTTATATCGCTACAAAGGGACTGCATAAGCCAACACATCAACAAGCTGATGTCTCTTGCCATGTCCTTCCCCTTCTTTCCCACCTCCTCTTTCTGTTTGTCTTCTGAAGCTTTGACTCAGCTTCAGTCCAGCAAATGGTTCTCACGTCCATGTGTGGTTTCCAGGGCATGGCAGGAAAGCGTCTCCCTGAAGGAACTGCAGCGCAGAGGCGTCTGCTTGCTGAAACTCCAGGCAGCCAACCAGAGAACCGGCCTCTACGGACGGCTGCTCGTCACGTTTCAGCCTAGAAGATACGATACGGACGCTGCGCTGCCCTATAACAGCTTCGGGCCTGGTGAGTGATATTCCTGTCGGTGCAGGTTAGGTGAAGTTAGAGGTGGCCAATGATTTCTTCCTAATGTGATATTTGTAAAGACTGAGCAATTGAGGCAAAAAAAAGAAAAGAGGAAAGGTTATGGCTGCAAGATGAATCCAGAGGAAACCAGCCTCTCCTTCCCTCAGCTTGTTCCGGACACGCGTGTTGCACCAGGAAATAGTGCCAGTGATTGGAGTGCTGCCTTTCCTCCTGAATCGATAAAAACAAAGCCCTGGTCTCTTGTCATGAAGGATTCCATGGCATTCTTTGGACAAGCCAGTGTTCACGCTTACGCCTTGCCGTAGGGACGGAGCTTTTGTCGCTCACACTTTAATTGCAAAATGGAAAGTGGACTTTCTTTTTCCTTCCTGAGTTGCCGTATTTCCTCCCGTCGCTGTACTGTTAGTTTTGGTGAGGAAGAAGTGAAGTATGTGCTGTATTAGTTGACACACCTGGATTTCTGTTGGAAACAAAGGTACTGGAGAAACAGAGTTGCCAGCGGATCAGCCAGTCCCCTTTTTGCTTGTGTCTCACCCTCTGCCATCACTTCCCTGAGAACGTGACGAGGAGCGTCAGAGCGGAGCTGGTGTCTGCAGGCGGCGAGGACGCTGCCTGCTGTGTGTAAGCAGCTCTGCAGGCTGACCCTGCGGAACAGCGTGGGTTTGATGTGACGGGGTTCCACGCCAGCCCGCAGTACACCCTCTGCTGTGCCCCTGCAGAGACCCTTCCCTTTTCCTTAGGCAGTGAGGGTATTGCCTCACACTCCCCAAAACTGCTCCACAAGAACCTGGCTGCACCAGATAATTTTCTGGGTTAGCTTAGGAGTTTTCTTGGTTTGATTTGTGGGATCACTGAGCTCACCGAGCAGGTGCATCGCGGGGAGCCAGGCTGTTTCTGGCCCCCATCACGCGATGGTACTACTGCGGCGCATTGAAGTTGTCTGTTGATGCATCCTTTCTCACCCAGGCCTGCAAGCTGCTGACCTTTGAAATGCAAATGGCTCACTGCAGGCTGGGGTCTCAGCCTTGAGAGCATCTGCCAGAGAAATAACATTGCCCTAGCACTAAATCATTCCCGGTGGCAAGCACATAACGTAGGAGCTGGTGGACCTTACGGAGGAAAGCTTCCCATAGCTTGTAAATCTGAAATGTAATCCTCAGCGAACGAGAACCCTGGCTAAGTTACAAACCTAGTCCAACCTGCTGCTCAAAATCTGCATTTCACCCTGACCCTGTAATTGGACTCTTTCACCATCTCACAGCGACTGAAAAGCTGTAGCACGTCCTTAAAAATCACCTGGGAGGCACATACTGTCATGCAGCCCTCTTAGCTAGTATTAAGAAATAAAATGTATGTAAAATGGTGTGTCTGAGAGTTCAGAGGAGCCAGGCCCTCCCCAGGGCTGTGTGAAAGCAGGCTGGGCTCCCGAGCAGCTCTGGCTATGGGGAGCACTGCTGGTCTCCACCACAAGACCTGCGGCATGCGGGGGTCTGAAGGTGGCTGGTTAGTCGCTGCCTGGTGCCTTCTCACTGCCCGTTGGCCTTTTGCTCTCTTGCTGCAGGCTGTCAGCTCGGAGAAGGACGTTCTCCTTCGTTACGGGCTCAACACAGATTCTGGCCTTGGCAGGAAGAACGGTGCCAGAGCTGCGCTTGGTGTAGCTGGTCGCGCCGTCTGCGTTGCGCTGTGCTTGCCTGCCGTAAGAGCTTCTGTGTTTGCCCTGCTTCACGCTCTCTCTTCAAACTTGGCTTTGCAGGGGACATCGTGGGCCTTTATGATTCCGCTGGCCAGGGCGATACGCTCTCCACCGGCGTTGTAACACGCGTCACCCCCACCGGAGTGGCCGTTGCCTTTGAGGAGTCTCGGGATGGCATGCTGAGCTTGGACCGCGAGCGCTCTTACCGCCTGCTGAAGCTGGCCAACGACGTCACCTACAACAGGCTGAAAAAGTAAGGGTCGGGGGGTTGCAGATCACCTACAGTCATTGCTCGGGAGCACAAAAGCCAACTGAAAACGGCCAGGATTATTCTGGGAAAGCTCTTTGGAGACAGATCAGGGGTTACTTCACTCGGCTTGGTTTCTCTCCTTTCCTATTTTATTCCTCACTCTTGCAGCAGCTCGGCTCAGGGGAGGTACCCACCTTTTGGATGTACCTTTCTTCCTCTGCTAACTCCCGAGGGACCCCACGCTGAGATAACTCCATCGGATATGTTATGCTACAGCGTCACAACAGCCTACCTTTCCCTGCCTGGTAGGGTCCTGCTCGTCCCTCTTCCTTGCCCACCCTCAGCTGCATATTTTGGTCCCGTGTTGCATCACCTCTGGTGCTCGCTGGATTCTGCGTACAGCCTTTTCCATCCTGGCAGGAGAAGCCAATAGCTCTTTGCTGAAAAGGCTCAGCACGGGTCTGGCTGTATCAAACTGGAGTAACAGTGGCAAGTGGGAATCCGACCAGCAGAAGGGGCGTGTGGGCGAAGGCCGGGGGATGCAGCAATGAACATCAGTCTCTTGCAGAGTAACACGTCAGGTGTGGAAGGGTCAAATCTGTGCCCGGTCTTCTGCCGCTGAGCCCTGCGGTGCGCAGGGGTTCAGGCTGTGTGTGTAACCTGGCTACATTCTTCTTTGGCAGAGCTTTAAACGCGCTGAAGCAGTATCGCGGCGGCCCAGCCTCTGACCTGATCGATGTCCTCTTCTTCTCTTCCGAGCCGAGCGCATTCAGTGAAACAAGTAAGGATCTTCTTTATGAGGGTTTGTACCAGACCAATGGCAGGCGTGGTTGATCTTTCTAGTGACATTTTCTGCACCCTCGGGGTCAGAACCCTCACAGCCAAGCACACGCACCGAGGCGGCTGCTGGCTTTGGTCTGCTCGGGACGTGAAGCTGAGTTACGCAGGCAGAGAGCTCCTGGGTGGGCTGGTGAGAGCAGTGATGCTGCTGCTCTCATGCCGGTTTTAAGCAGATGTGT
>NW_010227818.1:0-12368 GCF_000690775.1 Eurypyga helias | reverse complement strand
AGGGAAAAGGGAGAGGAATCTTCACTCTTGAGAGCAATCAGTGAAGCTGCAGTTCCCCACCTACAGGATAAGGGCTCTGCGCTCTGTCCCTGCCCAGTCAGGAGGACACGTACCTCGTCAGACATCACATCTGACAGAGGCAGAGCCAGAGCCCTGGGTGATGACTGTGCTGCCGTTACCCCTCTCCCAGTCCTGTTTCTGGGGCTGACCACTGAGAAGGGCAGTTGTGGTCTCTCAGTTCAAGCCCCTTTCTTTGAAATTACCCCCAGGAACACAAATAACTGACCCTTTGGGGTTGTTACCCACGCAGCTTGCTTTGCCACAGCAAAGCCCTGAGTAGCGACCATGAGCAACGAGTGGTGTTGCAGCTGGCAGCATGGACACTTTTCATGCTGGTTTGTGGGTCACTGGGCACACTTTGCTCCTGTAAAGCCCCTTGTCTTTACAGTAGGAAGTAGAATCCCCTCTATCAGATCTCTTTTGATGTGAGTCTTGGGGACAATGAAAGATGAAATCACCCAGCTCACCCTTTCAGAGGAACACTGGGGAAACTAAAGCCTTTGATCAGCAAAATACCCGAGTGCTCAGCAGCTGCTAATGAATGTTATCCCTTGACAGAAGGGAAACGTCATCTGGGCTGCAAAAATCAGGGGATGGAGGCAGAGGGTGGCTTAAGCTGCCTGGCAGGATCAGGCTGGCTCTCCCCTCTCGCCCCTCAGCAGCACACCACGGGGCACGCCGTCCGTCCCTGCCTGGCTCCATGCTGGCCAGCGCTTCCTCCTCGCCCTGCGCTTGGTGTGGCAGCTTTTCCTGTGCTTTGGTTGCTGTATCCTGTTGTCCGTGGCAGTTCGCCTCTTCCACATCCACGCTCTCCTTCCCTGCAGTGCCTTCAGCCCAGGCTTCCGAGACGATATTCCAGGGACAAAGAATGAATGGTAGCGAGTCATCTCTCAGTGGTTCGAAGCACTGAGCTTAGTCTGAGTCAAACCCCTTAGCCTTTTGGCTGCCGAGGGACCTTGGGGCACTCCGGTTTTTAATGTTAGATAGAAAAATTAAATTTTAATGAACTCACTTTCTTAGCAGCTTTTTTTGTGGGAGCAGAACTGCCTCTCTAATGAGGACAAATCCCTTTTCACCACATTGCTCGGATGTGCCAAACTGAGCAGGGATGGATTTTACATCTCCCCAGCGCTCAGAGCGCAGATTGACGGAGACATTCAGCACATTAGACAGGTGAGATGCCACGGGAGGAGGCAGCGTATCGCCCGAGCACGGCAAACCACCCCGGCAGGGTGGAAAGACCTTCGCTTTACCTCCTCAATTGACAGCTCCTTCCTCCCCAACCAGAAGGGTGTTACACTAGCCAGGAATTAAATAATAATCACTTGGAATAGGTCCTGCAAGGTGCCTCCAACTGCCAGTCTCCACCGAGTTGGAGGGGAGGGCACTCGGCTGGCTGGATAAATGCCGTCTCTTAGGCTGGCACGCGCAGCTCCCCAGGTGTCCCGTACCTCTCAGGACACAGGGATCCATCCCTGCAAATAGCACAGAAACCCGCAGATGTGTGGAGTGTCTGCAGAAGGAAGCGGGTGTTTCCCAGGTGTGTGGAAGGAGGGAAAAGCTTCAGAGCATTTCCAGCTGCTGCTCCTCCCCAGCGCAGTATCTGCGTTCATGACCAAGCATCCTTCAGCCTGCTTTCTCAGGGAGATGCTTCCCTCTGTCTCATCCCATCTATTGTCCAGTTTCAAACAAGCCCGTCGGGAGTCTCAGAGTTAATAAGCTCTGTACATCTCCTAAAACCAACTGCCGGGGCACACGTTACATCAACGCCGTTCCGGGATGCGATAGAAGCTCCGCTTCAGCCAGAAGCCTGGAAAGCCAGGGGTGGGAGCAAGACAGAAACACCCGCCTGGAGAAAGAGCTACCACTGGCAACTGAGCAAAAAGAGAAGGAGGGCTGGAGTAGATGGATTACTACCTAAAGGGGGAGCATTTGTCACTGGGTGGGAAGAACCAGATTACAAGGAGCTCGAGCAGTAGAAGGATCAGTGGAAATCATAAGCCCCCAGCTCTATGCCCAGATGTTCTCCCAAGGGCAGAACAGGCTCCAGCAAGTGATACGTGCAGCAGCAGAATCCAAAAATCTAATTTTTTAATTTGGGGAAAAAAAAAAAGGCCAGGCTTTTGACCCCAAGAAGCCTGAAATTGGTTTGTTCCAGCTTTCTCATCCCATGGTCTTTACAGGCAACAGGAAATCCCACAGTAGAATGGGACTGGTGCCCACCACAAAGCACTTCCACCCTGTACCTTGCTGCCTCCAGAAAGGTACCAAGTGGGAGAATAAACTTCCTAAAAGGCAAACACTGAACTAAACAGGGTTTCTGCTCTCCGACTGTCCAGGAAGCAAAATCCAGGAGCCCATCCATAAGAAATGCTCTGCTTGGCTCTTTTCCAGTTTAACCTGCCCTCACAGCCCAGAAGCATTTAGGGCTTTCACACCAGGAGAAATCCTTCCCTGCCCAGAGCTGCTGCCTCGCAGGGCCCCGCATGCGTGCAGTGGCCGTATGGAGGCTGTGCGTGCCAGCAGAGGCCAGCATCGCTCCGCTTGCTGAGAACCGCCGAGCCAGATGGACCGATCCCTTTTCCTTCAGAACTCGGGCACAACGCTGTGCAGATCACCCATCGCTGCCAGCGCTCCTCTAGTCCTGCTCCAGAAAAAGCCAGGAGGTGTTCATCTCCATGCCCCAGCACAGGGAGTGCAGAAGGCAGGGCTTATATCTGTGCCTGTTGCTGTACAGAGACATTTGAAAAGCAGGAGGAGGAAGAAAGAGCCCAATAAAAGGTGGGGGCGTCCCCAGTAAAAGCCGGCCCAGCAGGCAGGGCACTTCTGCGTGCTGGAAGGCAAAACTTCTTGGCACGAGTCACTTGCGAAGACCTTAAATGCTCCTTGTCCCTCTGCCTGCGACACATCTTGTCACCACAGAGGCCATGAAAAGGCCCTCAAGATCTGTAGGGGAAACAAGGCAGCCTGGAGAGCTCAGCTGGCAAATGCTTTGTGGGGAAAGCAGGGAGAGTTCCTTGTGTCAGGCTTAGTTACCCACCTGGATTTTGTCCAGCAGCCTTTGGCTGCAGTTGGAGTGTGCCAAAGGGGAGCTGCCATGGGCCCGTACACACCAACGGCGAGGAATATACTTTGGAAGGTACACTGAGAAGTGAGAGGCCTCCAGCTCTGGAGAACCTGAGCTCTTCCTCCCAGGAGGGACTGTTCCCGTGTTTGGCACAGAGGCCCCTTTCCTGCACTTGCATGTCACCCTCCAGCACACATCGTCACCCGAACTGCTGGTGCGGTGCAGAAGTGTCTCTGTTCCTGGAGATGCTGATGGAGGACCAACCTAGGCAGCCAGGGTGATGGTTTGTCCACCGCTACACTCCTGAGTCCAGTTGTGCGTCGGGCTGAATCACCTGCCCCCCAGCAAGACCCATCCCTGCCAGGCCCGAGGGTGGAGGTTGGAGTCCTCCTCTCCGCAGCCTGCGCTGGGGCTGAGGACAGCCGCGGGCAGAGCAGGAGGCAGCGATGCAGAGCTGATGCCGCAGCTGGAGCTGGATTAGTGGGGGTCTCCTGGGAGCATCAGTGCAGATCCCACACGGATTGCTCCTGAAGCCAGCCCTGCAGGAGGAGATAAAGGCATTTCTCCAGGCAAGGCTCAGAGCCCAGCTGGTGGATGGAGATGGGATAGAGGAGCCCCAGCATCCCTTAGCAGGCCCTGCCCCCCTCCTCGCCACTAACATGCCCAGCCCAGGAAAGGGGCACATTTCCCAGCCTGCCCACGCAGCAACTTTTGGCAACATGGGATGAAAAGGGAAGAAGGGGTGTGTGCGTGTTTCTGATCTCATTCCTCGAGCAAGGAAATATCAATGACTCCTACGTCCCGGCTGTTCCTCATTGTGGGAAATGCCTTCCAGTTTTTAAGCTAGTCTTGCTTTTTCCCTGGCCCTTGGGGACGCTTCCTAGTCTCCTCTCAGTCATTAGCAAACTAACTCAAAAATTATGTATAAATTGTAGAAATAGGAAGAGGCTTGTTAAAAAAAAGTACCCTTAGTCCCATTTCTCCCCTCCTCACCAAGCACCTTTTCAACAAGGGGTGCTTAACCCCGACACCTCGTTTCATTGTGCTGCTTCAAAAGCCAGGGCCAGAGGTTACGGAGACTCGCCCACGTGTTCAGCTGCCTGAAACCAGGGGAAACTCATGTTTTTATCTCTACCGCTGCATCGAGGGCTTGATTAAGCACATGATGCCCAGGAGGGAACAGTGCCCAGAGATTTGTCTTATATAAGCTTTTGTGGGAGCATTATTTTCGGTAAACCTCGGTGTAATGAGTCATCTCTGCTGTAATTAGCTTTCATAATGAACACGGAGATTAGCAGCAGGATTATGGGGGATGAGAATAAATATGGCTTTAAATTAGATAAATCTAGGAGGTAAAAAGCAGCTTGCGAGGATTCGGTCTTCTGCAGCAAAACTGATTCTCTTGTAATGCAATTTGCATACTCTTTTCCCTCGCTTCCTTCCTGATCATTAAAGCTCAAGCTAATTTTAGTTTTCACCCTTCCTGTTGCTGGTTTGCATCTTTTTCCTGCCTTACTCCTCAGTCATGTTCAACAATACAGGACTGCTCTTTTCTGGTCACAGACGCTGCCGTTTCTTCTGCTGCTTTTCCTCCTGTGCTGGGCTTGGTAACTGGGACAGGAGCAACTTCTTTGCAAGTCATCAACTCCCTCCCCTCTTTCGTAGCAAGGGTTTACCAAGCACAAATGTAAAATGCCTGTAAAACAAGCCTGGCGCACGCTCCACACCCAGGAGATCAGCATTTACAGCAAGTAAATGCCTCTTTATGCTGGAAAGTGTCAGTGCAGACTAACCACCGGCACAGCCGAATGCTGGCTGCTTTGGACATACTCGGGGGTAGGAGAGGGAAGGGGAAGGCACGGATGCAGGATGGAGCAAGCGGCTGCGTGGTGCGTCGTCACTGGCTGGGGTTAAGCCACGACGGTAGCCTGTTCTGTCTGAAAGCATAACACGCCTTCCTCTTGCCAGCCTGGGTAGTACACGGTGGACCTTCCTCCCCAGGAATGTTGTTCATGTTATTTGGGCTAGCTACTGAGAGCTGCTGCTTTGTATTCATGGGTTTGTGCTGCTCAGCAAGCACCCCAGGTCAGGCCGAGGTCCAGGTGATTCTCCTGCTGTGTCCCCAGAGCCTCTGAAGCTTTACAATGACTCGCTGGATGCATCACAGAGGGAGGCCGTCTCCTTCTCCTTGGCACAGAGGGAGCTTGCCATTGTCCATGGACCACCCGGCACGGGGAAGACCACAACACTGGTAGAGATCATCTTGCAAGCCATACAGCAAGGCCTGAAGGTGAGTAGCAGTGGCAGGACTGTGGCAACAGCAACCACCTTGGCTTATTTTGCAAACTCACTGGGCTGTGCTTGGCAGCTGGAGCAGATCCAGTGGCAGCTCTGCTACACAGCACAGCCTGGCTCAGCTTGCAGGGGCTGGGGAGTTTCCAGTCAGCTGAAATCAGGGGCAAATAGAAGCTTCAAAGCTCAGGTTTGAAGACTCTGAAGTAGTGTTTCAAAGCAAGGTGAGAAGAGCAGAGAAGTCAGGTGCCTTTCACAGATGCCCCAGAGACTAATCATAGAATGGTTTGGGTTGGAAGGGACCTCAAAGCCCCCCCAGCCCCACCCCCTGCCATGGGCAGGGACACCTTCCATAGCCCAGGGTGCTCCAAGCCTCATCCAGCCTGGCCTTGGACACTCCCAGGGATGGGGCATCCACAGTTTCTCTGGGAACCTGTCCCAGTGCTCCCACCCTCTGCAGGAAGAATTCCTTCCTGATGTCCCATCTCCACCTCCCTCTTTCAGTTTAAGCCCCGCACCCCTTGTCCTGTCACTCCCTGCCCTTGGATTTTTCCCCACAGGCACTGGAAGGGGCTCTGAGGTCTCCCTGGAGCTTCCCTTCTCCAGGCTGAACCCCCCAACTCCCCCAGCCTGTCCCCAGCTGTCCAACAGCTCCGTGTCCTCCTGCTGTTGGGGGCCAGAGCTGGAGCAGAACTGCAGGGGGGTCTCCCCAGAGCGGAGCCAGGGGTGTCTCCCCAGAGCAGAGGGGCAGAATCCCCTCCCTCACCCCCCCAGCCACGCTGCTCTGGATCCAGCCCAGGATACAGGTGGCTTTCAGTAACATCACTTGGTTTCTCCCCTCCAGGTCCTGTGCTGTGCCCCTTCCAACATTGCTGTGGATAACCTGGTGGAAAGACTGGCTGGCTACAAAGCCCGCATCCTGCGGCTGGGGCACCCTGCTCGCCTGCTGGAACCCATCCAACGACATTCCTTGGATGCAGTCTTGGCTCATGGCGACAATGCCCAGATAGTGGCAGATATCAGGAAGGACATCGACCAGGCCTTTGTACGTGTCCCGGCAGCGCATCCCGCGTGAGTTACCCGAATGCCAGCTCTCTAGACTAGCAGTACCCGAGCAGGCAAGCGACTTTCTCCCTAAAACTGAGGAACAAATCCCACATCACAGATGTTCTAAGACAGTCCTTACCACCAAGTGCTCTCAGTTGCCCCAGGATTAGTGGCTAGAGGCAAGTCACAGTGACTAGTCCCAATGTGAGCCATAGGCAGCGTGCAGCCAGCCTGCACCCTGGTATCTGGTTCAGGGCAGCACGAACCCAGGGCTGCTCCCAGTCTGGATCTTGCTGTACAGAGGCAGGGGTAGAATGCTGGTGGGCATGAGCCTCTCTGTGGTCAGTCAACAGTAGAACGGCCGCTTTGGGGGAAAGGAAAGAAAACAGCACAGTGCAGGGGACTTACAGTGGCAGTTGGAGGTGTGTGTGGCCTGGATCAAGCCCATTTCCTCTGATTGGGAAGCATTTCCCTGGCCTTGGAGGAAAGGAGCTGGGGCAGAGGCCTGGCCATTTTAGAAATGGGGAAGGCTTGCAGCCTGACAAGGTACCTCTCCATGGGGGGCTGCCTGTGCCTCCTCGGTGACCTGCTCATCATCTGCTGTGGGAGCTGAGGGCAGAGCTCCTCCCAGCCAAATTCCTCACTCAAGTGGCAAAATCAGTCCTTAACTGCTGCGTGGGGAGATGCTGCAGTGCCCTACTCTCCAGATTAGCTGCCTGGCATTGTTCATGCAGTCCTCTTCACCAGAGAGCGAGAGAAACCGTCACATCATTAATTCCCTTCCTAACGAGATGTCTGGCTGTCCTGACACTCCCTCCCACTCTCAGCCACCTCAAGTAGAAAGCAGAGCACACTGTAAAAACGCATCCTTAGTTCCTTCTTTCACAACCTGATTTTCCTAAACTTAATTTACAGAGCAGCTCTTGCACTTGAGATGATAGGCTTTGATGGAATTAGGTGGGGTTTTCTCCCCCTCCCCTTCTGGTGGGGGCATTCTCCAGAACCATCTCACAGATTTATCCAGCTCAGAAGGGACAAGGGGAGCTGCAGCAGGGCGTCTCCATACCCCTGTGCCTGTCCGAGTTGCCCAGATCCAGCGCCCTGCCCTGCGGTAAGGCGCTGCACGGTCACGGTTTTAAGTGATGCAGGCCAACCATGGCTTTCCACTCCGTGAACATGAATCCGCAGCCACCACTGTGGCAGCAAAGGTGGGAGGAGGGGCCTCTGAGGCCCCCAGCCCATCTTTCCCTCACTCTGCCTCAGTTTCTCCCCTGCAGCATCCCCTAGTTGCCCCTCTAATAACTCCTTCCTTTGTCCACTCCTCCCTTTGACTCTTCTCACTCCTTTCTTCACTGCTGCCCCCACCCACCGGAGAACCAGCAGCATGAACCCCACGCTCTCTTGGCACAATTTCTACCCCCTTCCCTTGCCTGTTCAGGCTTTCCAGGACAGCAGCTTCTAGAGACTCTTTGCACCAACAAGGGCTCAGGCCCACAGTACCTGAGCAGGATGGTCAGCACGGGTCTAGCGGTGCCAGTCCGGATCACCAGGAAGGTCCAGTGGGATGAGGCAGTCCATCCAGGAAGGAAACCAGACTCAGGACACAAACCCCAGAACTCGGGCAAGGGCCAAGATCTGGCCTTAAATCAGCTCCCAGCCCCACAAGTGTGTGGGTGGGGGCCCAAACGAGGCAGGTCAGGGCAGTTAGAGCCCTAACGAGGAGTGGGTGGCATGCAGGCTCAGGGAGCAGCAGGCAGTGCCCTTGGGGCTGACTGACAGTGCTCTGTTACCCTGGGCTGGGCTCCCTGCTCCCTCAGCTGCCTTCAGAGCCAGGAGACAGTCGGATGTTCGGAAATCAGCATCCCCAGCCAACATCCCAGAAGAGTTGCTGCTCTAAGTTACTAACGAGGTCATTTCTGTAGAACAGATGTTAAACTTGGCCCTGCTGGCACCATCAGCTTTGCTCCCTAATCCTCTCCATTCCTAGCAGAGAGGAAGCGGGTGCTGACCTGCTTTGTCCCCTCAGCTCGAGGAGAGGACTATCAGGACTGGCGCCCACCCTGTCCCTTCAGACCACGCTAAGGGTGTCTGTCTGTGATCCCTCCCTTGTCACTTCCGAGCCCGTCAGCCAATTCCGAACACACTTGACAGATGCGAGGTCTCACGGGCATTCAACGCCTCCAGGTCGAACCACAGCAGGAGGCTGCGTAGAGGAGCGAGACAGGTGAATGTCTTTCCTAGGGGAGAGGCTGCAATACGAGCTGGATCACGTTGGACACTGCAGAATCCGTCCACCCAGAGGACAGTGCTAGGAACCATCAGGTTTTATCGGGTTGGCTGCTTAGCCAAGCTCCCGTCTGCAGCCTTCGCAGCTTCCTCAAGGCATTAGCCTTTCCCCCAAGGAAATAATCCGAATTTCCGTCTGAGCGTGGGCAGATCTCTCAAGGTGACTCGCACTGAACGATAGCTCGGCCCTTGTCTCGTAGCCAGGGAAGCGCTAGCAACCAGTGGCGATGATTCCATGTGTTAGATGTATTTCATAGGCGTTGCTAAAAAAAGCCATGAGCCTGTCTAGATCCTGCTCTGAGTCACTTGCCGCAGCTCACAGGCGCCTTTCTAAGAGCACAAAGTTGCTGCTTTGGCTGGACAGGGCGCAGTCGACTTGGGGAGCCCACGGCTTCAAGGTCACTTGGAACCAGAGGGTCCCTGCTTTCCACAAGCGACGGAGCAGAACGATAGGCAATCCCAGTTCCTCACCCAGCAGAGGCACAAGACTCTTCTTCCCTTTAACGCTGTTACATTGCTCCCTGCTTTGTATCCCTGCATCCCTCCAGATGCTTGGACTGGTGCGTAGAATCACAGACTGGTTTGGGTTGGACCTCACAGCCCCCCCCAGTGCCACCCCTGCGCACAGGCAGAGACACCTTCCATAGCCCAGGGTGCTCCAAGCCTCATCCAGCCTGGCCTTGGACACTCCCAGGGATGGGGCATCCCCAGCTTCTCTGGGAACCTGTCCCAGTGCTCCCACCCTCTGCGGGAAGAATTCCTTCCTGATGGCCCATCTCCATCTCCCTCTTTCTGGGTTTCCCCCCTTGTCCTGTCACTCCCTGCCCTTGGGAAAAGTCTCCCCCAGACACTGGAAGGGATTTAGGGACAGGGAGTTGCTCTTCAACACTTCATGCTCACAGTCCCGGACCGTCAGAATGTGCAGCCAGAGGACTGAGCGTGGACCCTGAGTGAGAAATCGCTGTCCGGTCCCTGGGGGACGGCGTTACTCCTGGTGCTCCCCGACGGTCTGACGGGCAGTGACGTTCTCGTTTTGCTGCTGCCTTCTCAGAGCCGGGGGTTGTGTCGAGGTGGTTCATCTTTTGCATAAACGGAAATATTTTTCATGTTTCGAGCAACACGGATCGGGGATTTGTGGCAGGGAGGGAAGAGAAACCGAGGGTTTGTGGGACTGATCATGATGAGCCAGTGTGTCATGGTGAGCACGGAGAAGCCAGGCTCTGCCCCGGTTCTTTGCTTCTCTGTGAAGCTGAACATATCCCTAGAAACAGTTTGTTCTATCTTGATTTTTCTGTGTTACAGGCAAAAACCAAGAAGGCTCAAGACAAGGGGGAGCGGAGCCATTTTCTCAGTGAGATTAAGGCACTGCGGAAGGAGCTGAAGGAACGAGAAGAAACGGCCATGGCTGCAGCCCTTTCCCATGCCAGTGTTGTCCTGGCTACCAATACAGGTGAGATCCTGTTCCTTTGCCGTATTTCACTCCCTTGCCAGGACTGGCGTAAACCACGTGCCCTGCGATGCAGCATCCTGCCCAAAGAGGCGGGAGCCCGAGTCTCTCTGCTCCAGGCTCTTGGGAGTTCAGTCGAGTTACTGCACGCCCTCAGACTCCCCCGCAGTGGGGTTCTCCCTGCTTACACTCCAGCATGTCATGTTGTTTTCCAGCAAGGAATACGGGTCAGGAAGGGGCGTTGGTGTGAGCCAGCGTGGCCCATCTTTGCTAGTTCTGGGTAGGAGCCGAGCTTTCCGTGAGTGAACAGGCGCCGCTGGAGGTGTGCAAGCTGCTTACTGATCTCATAATCCCAGGGAGTTGCTTTCCAGCTTGGATAATTTCTGTGACTGATGGAATTGCACACGTTTCCATAGCCTGGTCTCGGTCTGCACGCCTTTGGGTAGTTGTGTAAGTTGCCCAAGTGGCTGAATGGCATGGGATCTAGGAACACTTCCAGAGATTCATCATCTGCACGTCAGAAAGTCATAGCGCCACGATCGAAGGGGAACATCAGGGCTTTAACACGTGCTGAAGGGCTTTTCTGGATCAGGTGTGAATCATCCCCAGGGCCCACTTACGACCTTCGGGTCTGGTTGCTCAGGGATTATTTGCTGAAGGGAAACATCAGTAATTTTAGGTCATAAAATAACCCCGTGGGGCATTCACAAGTCACTGGTGTGCAGGTTAAAGGAAAGAGAAATCCTCCCAGTGCATTATTTGTTGGGAATCGGCCTCTCACATCCTTCAGCTTTGCCTGAAAAAACAGGGAGAGGTTTCCTTTTTCCAGTAAAACCAGTATTTTGAGCTGACCCTTGTGTGGCTCAGATGTGATTTTCGGGATGCTGCTAGCCAGTGTGGAGCACTGTGCAATTCTGCTTCAGCGAAAGGCAGTGGACAAACAAGGGGTTCGGATTTTGTGGGTTTCTCAGTTAAGCAATCTGGGTCTGTCTGACGCCACGTAATTTGCTGGCAATTATCCTTTCTGCCAGCCGAAGTGCTCTGTTGCTAGGTTCAGCGGAGAGAGAATTTTCTCCTGGCAACGCACAGGGACACTAGTGACCTTTAGTTGGGAGTTCGATAAACTCAAGTCGAGCTACGAGGCTGTAGGGGAAGAAAACCATCTGCACCGCTGCACGCCACGTTGGCACCGTCTCTTAGATGATGAGAACCTTTCTGCTTACTTTTCCTTCCACCTTCAGCGTGGCAAATGGCAAGAGTCAAGTCCAAACTAACCCTTTGTTACCAGAGTGGGTTCATATAGGCTGGAAAATAACCATTTTAAAGGAAAATCTGGTGTGTCAGCTGAGAAACTGTAAGGTCTGAAGGGATGCAAAGCTTGGGGGCCGCAGGATCCACCGCCCTAGTCAGAGCCGCCTTCGGAGCCAGGCTGCAGTAGCACAGGGGCTTCTGAAAAAGATTCTGTGAATGCTGTGAATCGAAATGTCCTTGTCTGACATGCTGGCTGCGTAGTCCCCCTCTCCTCCTTTGCATCTCTTTTCTGTGGAATTGCAGTGGTATTTTTAACGCCTCTGAAATTCCCAGTTCTGGTCAACATGTGCATCAGTGTCGGTTCATGTCTGGATGACAGCAGGATGTGTGAAAGGGTTACTTGTTTGACACTACAAATGGGTGTCTGATGGGAAAAGCCAGCCCTTGCCTTGGCTGTCGAATCCCAGTCTGCTGTGCTTTCCCATCTCCTGCCGCCCTGCAAGGACAGAGCAGCACAGGCGGGCTCAGCAGGGCGGGGGGTCAGGGTCTCAGCCGACCTTTCCCTCTTGGGGTGTCCCTCGGAGCATCAGGGACGGCGAATCTCGAGTCATCACGCTGCCAGTTTTGGTCGGTGAGAAGTTCCATCTGCGTCTGAGGGCAGAAGGAAGGTGGGTGTTCGTTAGTGCTTCTGCTCTGCTCCCGCTCTGGGTGAAGTAGCCGAGCATATTGTTCTGTTTGGCAGCTGGGTTTCACTGTTGTTTTCAAAGATACTTGGAAGCTTTTGGGTCCAGATGCTGGGGAAAAAAGGACAAACAGGAATTGGCAAAAGCAATTCTGACACACACGTATAAATGTGCATGTGGCACTGACTACAGGGCTGATTTCTAAAGCTCTGCAAACATTAGTGATGTGCCGATG
>NW_010227817.1:1212-1490 GCF_000690775.1 Eurypyga helias | reverse complement strand
CACCGGAGAGAAACCTTTCCGGTGCCAGGAATGCGGCAAGGCCTTCGCCATCGCCGTCCGCTTGGCCGAACACCGCCGGATTCACACCGGAGAGCGGCCTTATTCCTGCCAGGCCTGCGGGAAGGCCTACCGCTCCTTTTCCAACCTCTGGAAGCACCGGAAGCTTCACCGGGCTCAGGGTGAGAGGGAAGGGGGCGCGGAAGGGAAGGACGCCGGAAGCGGCGCCGGGACGGGAGATGGAAGCGGCGGCGGGGTGGGCGCCCGAAGCGGGGTCGGGG
>NW_010227817.1:0-1181 GCF_000690775.1 Eurypyga helias | reverse complement strand
ATCAGCGCCGGAATTGGGATTGGTGCTGGGATCGGCGCCGGAACTGGGATCGGTGCTGGAAACGGTGTCGGAAGTGGCGTCGGGATCGTCACCGGAACTGGGATCAGTGCCGGAAATGGCGTCGGAAGCGGCATCGGGATTGTCACCGGAACTGGGATCGGTGCCGGAAGCGGGATCGGTGCTGGAAATGGTGTTGGAAGCGGCGTCGGGATTGTTACCGGAACTGGGATCGGTGCCGGAAGTGGGGTCGGGGCTGGAAACGGCATCAGTTTAAACGGCATCGGTAGTGGCGTTGGGATCATCACCGGAACTGGGATCGGCACTGGAAGCGGGATCGGTGCTGGAAACAGCAGTGGGATCGATGTTGGGATTGGCACCGGAAGTGAGATTGGTGCTGGAAGCGATGTTGGGATCGGCATCGGAACTGGGATTGGCACTGGGATCGACACCGGAACTGGGATTGGTGCTGGAAACGGCGTTGAAAGCGGTGTCGGGATTGGCACCGGAAGTGGGATAGGCACCGGAACGGGGATCGACACTGGGATCGGCACCGGAAGTAGGATCAGTGCCGGAAACGGTGTCGGGATCGACACCGGAAGTGGGATCGGCGCCGGAACGGGGATCGGCACTGGGATTGGTGATGGAAGCGGCGTCGGGATCGACACCAGAACTGGGATAGGCACTGGAACGGGGATCGGCACCGGAAGTGGGATCGGTGCTGAAAATGGCGTCGGGATCAGCACCGGAACCGGGATTGACACCGGAAGTGACATTGGAACCGGGACCGGGATCGACACCGGAAGTGAGATCGGTGCTGGAAACGACATCGGAAGCGGTGTTCGGAATCGGTGTTGGGATCGACACTGGAACCGGGATCAACACCGGAACCGGGATCGGTGCTGGAAATGACACCGGAATTGGCATTGGAATTGGCACCAGAACCGGGATCGACACCGGAACCGGGATCGGTGCTGGAAACGACACCGGAAGTGGTGTTGGAATCGACACTTCGACCGGGATTGACCCCGGAACCGGGATGGACCCCGAAACCGGGATGGACCCCGAAACCGGGATGGACACCGAAACCGGGATGGACACCGAAACTGGGATGGACCCCGGAACGGGGATGGACACCGAATCCGACACCGTCATCGGCACCGAAACAGGCGTCGCCGTCGCCT
>NW_010227816.1:89845-90454 GCF_000690775.1 Eurypyga helias | reverse complement strand
CAGCACCGCCGGCCGTGCCTTCAGTCGCGCTGGCCAGGCAAGGTTGGACAGTCTTGTCCTTAAAACCCTGTCGAGGCTGTGCGTTCATGCCGGGGGATGGCCGTGCCCAGGCCCAAGCAGGAGCGTGTGTGAGAGGAGGGTGTGTGGGGCGCAGGGGAAGCCTGTCCCTGGCAGTCCTAGTGCCTCAGCCCTGGTTGTTGCCCCTCATCTCCTGATTTACTCTGGGATATACATAAATAGGTTGTGTATTGCCAAACCAACCAGTAAGCAGTAATCTCCTATTTTCACATCTCCCCCCCTCCCTGCACCCTGTCAGTGTCCTTTCCAGTCACCTCTTTGTTCGGTGACAACCACGACAAAGGATGTGTGTTTCAGGCAGGCGGCACCCAGGTAGTGATTTTTGAGCATCTCTTGCAAACTCTTCTTACCTGACCGGTGGAGCCTTTATTTTAAGCATAGCCACAATTTTCTGTGGCCATCCAGAAGAGAGCTCGCTCACGTATTCGGGTGTCACATGGACGGACAAACCCTGGCAGCTGAGGTTGGAGCCAGCCTGGGGCATGACATTCCCTGCACGGAGGGAGCTGTGTTACAGGTGTCGGCACGGGG
>NW_010227816.1:77602-89818 GCF_000690775.1 Eurypyga helias | reverse complement strand
GCAGCTCCTGCCCCCACCGTACTAACGTCTGTAGGAGCACAGCGCTGCTCCCCCCGCCTCGCTCCCTCCAGGGTACAGTTGCTCTGACCTCCGCGTCCAGCCGGCCCCGTTCCTACGGCGGTTCCCAAAGCGGGAGGTGTGCTGTGAGGTTTCCTTGAAAAAACAAGCAGTGACAACAGGGCTGTTGCCTGGGGCTGAATACGGGGCTGACAGAGAGCCGCCGAGACACTGCAGCTGCAAATATGAATTCTGCTATTCCACAGCTTTTCAGTGTGGATTTATTTCCAAAGCAGTTTTTCTAGCCTCTCTGAGCCTTCCTGTGGCCCAGATTCACCACAAGCTTCCGGCTCCTCATTTTCTGTTGCTTTCTGGCAGAATTTGGGAACCTGCTTGGAGGCCGGCTGTGAGATTGAACCTGAGCTATAAATACAGAAATCTCTCTCAAAATCCCATCGTAAGGGGACATGCACTCCTCTGCGGGCAGAGCCCCTGGCACAGGATCGCCGTGGCTTTGAACATGGCAGCAGGGTGCACGTGTGGCCGTGGCCCACCTACCCCCCTCGAGAGCATGCAGGGGCCAGATCTTGTTCATCCTGCCAGTTTTCGGCAGCATCCCTCAGTGCCTGAGGGGCTTTGGCTTCTTGTTCTGGGCAGCGTGGACCAGGGGAAGGTGTCGGTCCCTGCCTCCGGTGGGGAGGGCTCGGTGCAGAACGCAGTCAGGCTGGATGGCAGCGGCATGGGTCTCGGCTCACGTTAAGGGTGGAGGGAGCTGGATTTTGCATGTGTGCCCCCCCCCCACAGCCCTTATCCCCTGCTCTGGTCTGCCCACACAGCCTGATTACTCTGCCTTTGTGTGCTGCAAGGTGGGAGCTGGGAGCAATTCCCTCTGCTGTTCTGCCAGCCATGTGTCCGCGCCTGATAAGAGGCCACCAGAGACCAAAGATAAGTTTTCTCTTGGTGCTGGGTCCACGTTTCCTCAATCATCTTGCTCTATCTTTTGTTTTCCGTGATGGCAATAACGGTGCGTCGTCTGTGGGTCAGGACAGGTGTTTTCCAATCAGACGCTGCCTTCCTTTGAGTTGGACAGCGTTTAAGTAATTGTGAGCCATCTGTAATTTGTACTGGTAATTATGCCACTTAACAGGGGCTTGTGGGGAGCAAATAGTAAAAATGGAGTTTTAATGGTTCCTGGGTTTAATGGCTCTAGACACGTTTTTAAGAAAAATCTCTAGCAGGATTTTAGAAAAAAATCAGGAGCCAATTAGATTAACCAGGTAAATAGACTGTCAGCTTATTGAGTATATTCTTGTGCATCATTTTGCTGGGGCAGCAAGTGCTGGTTTTCACAGGGTTTGTTTAAAATCACAGTTGCGAGCAGCCAGGCTATTTGTAATTACACTCTGACAGGGAAGAAATGACAAGGACCGCCACCTTCCCTGCCATCTTCGTACAATCATCAGCCATTGAGTCATGTGCAAAGCAGTCACCAAAATGTTCCATTTTCTCATTTCGCCCTGCCTATTATAATCATTAGCCATTCATCACTGATGTTATACGTACTGGCAAGCGCTTCAGATGGTGTCTCGTGTGTGCCTTTCAAACCTAGCCAGGCAAAAACGCATCCAGTGACAACATGTGACACGCTAGCAGGAGCAAACAGCTATTTTTGTGAGGCAGCGATGTGCTAATTTTCAAGGCATATTGAGAGGATAATAGGAAATGTTGGAATTCATTATTCTGCGTTCAGTGTAATTACTCTGATTTTACTGAGTTTGGAATGAGGAAGAAGAGAAATCCTGCCTTTTCCAAGAAATGTATTTATTGCTATTTGCTTTGTTTCATACCTTGAAAGCACTTCCTTCTCTATAGAAATCTGGAGGTAAATAAACCGTTAGTCACTGAGTAGTTTCATTCAGAGTCATCAGCCTTTTGATAACATTTGTCATCTTATGCAGGGCACCCTAGATATTTTAATCAACTTTCAACTGGATTGGATATGGTTGGATTGGCAGCAGACTGGCTGACATCAACAGCAAATACTAATATGTAAGTAGCAGGTTTTCTTTCTGTAATAATATTTAATATAATTTTACAGTTGTACTCTAAAATACTAGCTGCTGTAGCTGATTGAAAGAAAGAATACTTTTATGTTAAGGTTTCTGGAAAAACAATTGCTTCTTAAATGATTGCTACAGCTATTCACAGGAAGACTTTCAACATTGTCCTGTAGGCTGTCTTCTGTAAATTTTCATCATATTAATATGGTACTGGTTTTGCTACCTCCTCAAAAAATAGACAGAAAAAAATATTTCAGCATTTTGCATGCATAAATGTGTAAAATGAAAGGTGCTAAGTTGCATTCGTGTAGAGTGATTATGTACAGTCCACACAGAGTGGTTAGAGCCATCGCTTTTCTGTAAGAGGTGCAGAATTTAGTGTGAGGGTGGTTTTTTTTTTCATTTTGGGACTAGGAAGCATTTTTGTGCACTTGCTTAGCTTCATGCACTGCCTTGTCATCATGAAGAGGGCTGCTGACATGTATGCTTCTAGACGTGCACACAAGTTTTTGCAAGGCAAAATTCTGGCTCTGCCCAGCCGCTCTTGAATATAGGGCAAAGCCTTGAGCCTGGAAGAGGTGGGAAAGATTCGTTTCACTGAAATGGGTGGAAATGCAGTCTGAAGCACACTCAGCATTTCTCCTTCTAGACATCTGTCGTCAAATCAGAAGGATTATCAAAAGTATTGTAAGACAGAACTGTACCCAGTGCAAGATAGAGTATGTTGTGGCTGTGATGTAATGTAATATTGGAAAAAGATGTGTTAGTGTTGTAGATGAAAACATTAAATGTGGACATTACTACGTTTCAGGTTCACCTATGAAATTGCTCCAGTGTTTGTACTTTTGGAATATGTCACACTAAGGAAAATGAGAGAGATGGTTGGCTGGCCAGGGGGCTGTGGCGATGGGATATTTTCACCTGGTACATGACATTTCAAGCTTTCTTTATTTTTCAGACTGTTGTATGACATCCTCCGTAGTTAAAGAGTAAACATAATTAAATATGCATGTTTGAGAGGACACTTGCTAATAACCACCAGTGGCCTCTTTGAGATAAAGTATTGCATGCTTATGAATTTCGGGGATGTGATTATGAGGGTCTGTTTGAGCAAATGGCACTGCATTATGAGCAGCTGTAATGACACATGGGAAACATAATCAGAAGAGACATCGGTCTTGCGGTTTGGCTTTGCCCCCACTTTTTATGGATTACATGAAATAGGCAGACTGTTGTATTAATAGTGGAGGGAAGAAACATGGCAATGCTCTCCACCACCACAGGGGAAATTGGAGCCAAGAGGGAAAGACATGGCATCCCTTTAACAGTGGAGTTGGTAAGACCCTGCCAACATTTTAGTATGCGGTTAGCTTTCCACCTGTGAGCTGGCCTGTTGAGCTCAGTGGGGCTACTTGGGTGGCTAGTTAATTGGAGTGTTTACAGGCTCAGAAACGTGGTTCCTTCAGGGCAGGTCAGTAAGGAAGAAAATAAGTGTGATTAACTGTAGACAATCATTGACTCTGATAAACACGACATTGTTAAGGCTTTTTCTTTTTTTAGTCATTCCACTTAGTCTTTTGATTTATGCTCCTTGTCACCTCCGATCTTACTCTGGGATTTCATTGCTAACATTTTTGGCCTATCTATCTCACCAAATTGCAAAAAAATTGAAAGAATTGACATTGGGCTTTAGCATCTTAGCTTGTCAAAAGAGAATGGACTGATAGTTAGTGGGAAAGGAGTCCTTCTGGAAAGAAAGTTCATTGACCTAATGGAGAGTGGAAGGAGTGTTTAGAGCAAAGGAAAGGCCTCGCTGATAACAGCCAAGGATGTTCAGCTTTCCAAGGACATGAAGAGTAGAGTTCATGCTGTGCAGAAGCTCAGGCAAGGCTTAATCTTCAGCTTCTCACACCTGAATGCACACCTGGGAAGCAGTGCAGGAGTTTTGTTCTCGGCCGCAGGGGTGGAGAAAAAGATGAGAAAAATTTACATTGCTTCTTGTTGAGTCCTTATTTAAAAAGCACTGAGAGCAAAAGCTCTGACAGCTTGCAGAACCTACCAAAACTGTGGCCTCCACCA
This sequence comes from Eurypyga helias, assembly GCF_000690775.1. Classification (NCBI taxonomy): domain Eukaryota; kingdom Metazoa; phylum Chordata; class Aves; order Eurypygiformes; family Eurypygidae; genus Eurypyga; species Eurypyga helias. The sequence continues at coordinate 85,682 of NW_010227816.1, read as the reverse complement.
CACAGGGCAGCATCTAAATGTGTATCACAAGCCCAACTGAAAACGTGTATCACAAGCCACTTCCTTCATCTAGCTGAAACCTGCGTGGAGATGGGCTGTCTGACAGGCATGTACATGTGCTGGTCGTTCACAGTGCTGCCCCCCTCAGCAGGTTCTGCTTTTTCAGGCAATAATCAAAATCATCTCCCTGCTGTCTTCTCATTTCAAACCACAACAGCTCCAGCTGAAGACCTTACTGTTGCAGAGAAAAGGTTCTCTGCGTCCTCTGGAATGAAATACGCAGTATCAATACATGCAAAACACAAAGGCCTGATCAGGTTCTCCAAATTCTGTAGGTGTGTTTTGTTGCCTGCAATGAACTGTGGGTGTAAATACAGCTGCAAAACTAAAGGCAGAGTGTGGGCTTATTAGTAAGGTTAAGGTGAAATGGCTAGGTAATAAATACTGACAGGAAAGCCCGGTATTGAAGAAAGTTGACATTCCAGTCTTGATTCTTTTGACACTGAGCCAATGACTTTGGACAAGATAGGCCAAATTTCTTCAAGCTGGATACCTTAGTTTAGTCACCTAAATCATCAACAACAGTCGTTACATGACATCTGCATTTTTTAGGGACAGGTACCGGAGCATTTCCTCTTCATCTCTACATTTCTTGTTTTGTCATTTGTGAAAAGAGGTATAGGAATATGTTCATACCTCTCAAGATAGTTCAAAGGGGAAGAAAAAGCCCAAGTTGTGCTGATCACCATGCCAGTGATGCCATCCCTCTGTGGCATTTTCCCTTGGATTCACAGGAGGGCCAGTGAAGTCAGGGAAAGCCCAGAGCAGGGGCAGCCTTACTGCAAGAGCAGAGCTAGGACACTGATGAGAAACAAAGGGCACAATTTCTGTGGGCTGTGGAACAGTGTGTATATCTCCAGTGGGATAAATAAAAATCTTACAAAAGTCAAAACGATGTTAAATTTGCTAGCACAGATACCCTGCTGTTGTAACATGGTACAATGTCGCTGCGTTCAGCAGAGCCACCTTGATCTGCTTAAAGGGTGGATTTTATCTTCATAGAATGGTTTGGGTTGGAAGAGACTTTAAAGACCATCCAAATCCCCCAGCCCAGCCATTGTCAGGGACCCCTTCCACTAGATCAGATTGCCCAAAGCCTCATCCAGCCTGGCCTTGAAGACAGCCATCTTCTCTCACTTCGGCTGTCCAAGAACTTGGTGTCTGCCCTGGGCTAGTTACAGCAGCTCCCATGTATTCAAGGGAGAGGGATGGATGTGTTTGCAGGGCAAGTCATCCCACTTCGCACAAGCAGCTACCTTAGGATGAGCTGAACCATCTTCTGGAAGTGCCTGTCTTCACTCCATTTTTAGATGAGAGAAAGTTGGGTTGGTTGAACTCTACCTCAGCTGCACACTGACCTGTTCATTTAAAAGTCTAAAAACATGATCAGTATACACTTTTGCTTTATATAAATACATGTGTGTGAACATCAATATATAATCAATCTGTATATATATATATATATAGTATATATACATGATAAAACTGACGGATTTTATGTGTGCGTACGTACCTAAAAGTACTCAGACTCTGCCTCAGGTTCTGCATTATATTCCCATAGTGCTCATGCAGCATTCATGTGTAGCCGAACATTGTTCCACTACAGACGCAGAGACTCAGTTTGTAAAAGGCTCAGAAAGGAAAAATGAAGTGCTCGTTTTTTATGCATTGATAATTGAAATACGGAAATACAATATGTACCCATTTTGAAGTGGATAAAACACTCCCCCCATGAAATGGGTATTTTAAGTCAGAGAATGTCAGTGATTTTAAGGCTAGTGTTAGTCACATGTAACCTTGTGCCCTTGCTCCCATCAGAGAACAAATAAAAATATTTGTTGGAATGACCCCTTTTTCTTTCCCTCCCTCCACTCCAGTGACCCAGAAGTTGTGTTGGGACACACTGTGTGTGTTTCCTTACAGCCAGGGCATGAAAACACCACCTTAATTTGGGAGGGGAGAGCACAGATTAGGTTGCACTTGGATGCCACATAGAGTGGGAATGATGTGTTGATGGCATATGGAAAGATAAGACTGGGGACTAAAGGAGAAATGGTAAGAAAAATTAGGATGAAAGGCAACCCTCATCATTTTTTTGCAGCAGTACTTCTTGCATAAATTGTTATTTGGGTGTAGTGGATTCTGTTATTACACAACCCAGCTGTGAGGAGCATCAGGAAGAAGAATCTGCCCTTAGGCAGGAACATTAACATCAGAGTTAGGAAAAGTGTAGCAAGAGTTGTCGTTTGTTCTGCAATAATATTACGATGCATAGAAAAAGTAACAGTATATTACTGTGGACTGACTCCAGGTGGTGCCATATCTAACATGTATGCTATGTTGATTGCACGTTTCAAGATGTTCCCAGAAGTTAAAGAAAAAGGAATGGCAGCTATTCCCAGACTGGTTGCCTTCACGTCAGAACATGTATGTGTTTCTGGTGGTTTTTTTCCCTCTGTTACATGTCCATGTATGATTTTATGATGAAGAAAATAAGTGAATGGGAATTTGTAACCAGCTGTCTTAATTTCTGTTATTCCTTCAACGGGAATAGAAAATGGGAAGGGACTGGCTTTTTGATACATGCAGGGATGAGCTGTGCTGAAAACCAGCTTTTTCTGTGGCTGAAACCCAGGGAGAGCAGAATCTACAAAGCGCTGCCCTTTGTTTTTTCTCTCACTTGTGTCTGTGTAAGTGTCGGTGCGAAAGGCAAGGACCACATCAAGTGGTGGCAGCTTAGCATCGGGCTTCTGCACGTTCTTCCAGGAGTGTCTTTTGTTCGGGGTACAGAAGATCACTGTGAATCACAGTGTTTCCAGCTGAAACCACTCCTGCTGTTATTTAATGAGGGGGTGGTAACACACATGAAGGCAGCGGTACGGAAGCGCTGCGTGTGTACAGCAGGATGGTGGGGAGCTGGGCTTTGCTGTGGGTTTCTGTCTGCGAGCAAAAGCTTCGGCGCACCGGGGTCTGGCAGGGCAAGAGGGGAGGGGAGGTGGGCAGAGGAGAAATCAGAGTGGTCTTCATGGGAGAAACGCGGAGTGTTTTGCTCTTTGAGCAACCACACGGGAATCATGTTTCTGTCTGTATTGTGAAGATCAGTTTGGGTTTGTGGCTGTTTAAACCTCCTTTCAGCTCATGGTGGAGAGTGTGTGTGCAAGGAGGAAGGCTGAAAGGAAGGGTTATACCCAGGTGAGGCTGTGAGCTCTGTTTGGGCTTCACAGCCCCCTTCTAAATTTCTCTTCAGCTGTGTGGGCTTGGCCACAAAGGACTCTCTCATGGCTCGGGCTCAGCAAGGTGCTGTCCACGTCAGGTGACAACATCCTCCTGGCTGCCCTTTCTGACTTACTCTGGAACATGTTTCAGTTCTGTGTTAAGTGTGAAGAGCAAAGAGTCCTGAAAACTGATCAGAAATGTCCCCCCTCCAAGGATGCCTTTCACGGCAATAGGATGAGATGCAATACACAGCTGTGGGCTCTGCATTGCAAAATAATTGTCCCCAAAGCAGTCAGAGAGAAGGATATTCTGCAAATGAGTAGGAATTCTCCAAAGTTGGCTGTACAGCTAGAAATGCATTATTCATTTGGAAGTTACAGACCTAATAAGTCTTGCAAATAAGGTTCAGCATGATTATTTAAAATAACAAATCCTATTAATCATTAGAGAATTTCAGTGTATTCATAGTGGTGGAATGTTAAACAATATTGTGCTAGCAGTCCCAAAATAATGAAATGAGCTTTAATAATTGTGTTTTCATGCCAGGGAAGAAGCAGTTCCCTTAGCAAATTAAGCATTCCAAAATCAAATACGCTAGTGAATCCATAGAACAGCATCTGAAATCTATTACATTTTAAAAGTATCTTGAAATTGCAGTTTCGTCCCTCCCTCAATCAAGTTTTTTATAAAGTATGTAGTGGCACATCTTCTAGGAAAGTTAAGAAGCCGTAAGTTTCATTTGTCTGATTTAGCATGTCGTGCTGGTCTCTGCTTCCTTGTAGACTCTCCAGTCTGATGCAGGTTTCTTTCTGCCACAGTTGGATGCTCCTGTAAGATGATGGCTGTGGAACGAACAGTCTGTTAACGAGTTACTATCATTTCCTCATACTCTGCACATGTGGCATGATAGTAAACAAAGCCTAAAGTTATTCCATGTGCTTAGAAACCTGGAGATTTTTGTCTCAAAATTTTTGGTCAGAAGCAAACATTCCAGTATCAGCGATTCTCTGACAATTTCAGCGTCACAAATCAGACTCTATCACTTCTACTGATCTAGATTTTCTGTTACTGTAAATGAATGAAGTTACTCCACAATTGCCACCAATATTACTGTAATCAGAATCTGGACTCAGTCGGATGCCGTGACAGGTTCAGCTGCCAGAAGGGAGGAGTAAATCACAGCCCTTAAGTAATTCCCTTCCTAATTTAGGAGTGCATCATGTTCCTAAATTAGGAGCCTCATTCTGCACAGTCAGTGAGGAGAGGCACCTCTGAAGGAAGACTCAGAGCATCCAAATTGGGAACCTAAATATTCCTTAATTTAGATGTTTTAAATCACCTTTGGGAAGGGTTCACCTACTTCTGTGCAGTGACCATGCGGACAGATCGGCCTCCTGACATACGCAACCTACATTAGGTGCCTAAAATAGGTTTTGTGACCGTTCCAGCCGTGTGTGTTCCTATTAAGCACATCTCCCCCGAACTGTTCAGGAGGACTGTGACGTCTCTCACTCCACTTCTGTACATGTCTGTTTCCCTAGTGATGATGCAGTACGTTATAACTTCTTAGCTTAGTCTTGGCCGGGGTATATTTTCACTGAGATGCACTTGGTGCCCAGGACTTAATTTGATCCCCTGTATTCACCAGTGCGTCATCAGTGGTTTTCAGCTGTACTTGTGCGGGAGCAGAGTGATGTCCTTCAGGACTGTTTGGACTGTACACGACACAAGAGACCTTGACTCAGAGGGGTAAAAGTGATTGATGCCAGTTGTAAAAGCCTATTTTAGTCTGTCATTTCAAACACAGTGAAAAATCTCAGATGAAGGCTTCCTCCTGTGTCCCAGTGCATCAGCTTTAGGCTGCTGTGAGTGTTCAGCTGAGCACATCCCTTTTCAGTGTGGAGAGAGTCTGAAAGGGAGAGCTGCCTTTTCAGAGTATTTTCATTGATCCATTTGTGTGTAAGGCAAGTCCTATTGAACTTTACCACATTCCCTGTTGTGATTTTGAGCTGGCCAACTAGCACGCTCTTAAACAGCATCCAGCAATAGCTGGGAATGCCGTGGAGCAGGCCCCTAGCAGGTGAAAAGGAGAAAGTCGTATTCTGAGGAGGGGAGGGGTGCAGAGGGGAAAAGTTTAGCTGTAGAAGACTAGTTGGATTCAGCTTACTAAACAGTCCTTGGCCTTTTGACTTGATAGTATGAACATAGCTTATGAGACTTGCAGCTTTTACATGGACTCGGATGTTTGACTGAGGGCTATACAGACTCAACCCACAGTTCAGGGAATGAAAAAAAGATGGGCATAATTTGAAATACATAGGTATTTCTTCATCTCCTCTGTTCTCCAACCCAGCAAGACTGTGTTCATGTCATCCACATCAAGTTTTCCTTGTTTCCCACCCCTCTAGCAGCCATCTCAAGGAGAAACGCCTCGTCAGGTGCTCACCAGGGAAATAGCAATACAACTCCGGTCTTAGTTTTGGAAAAGAAACCACAGGGTAAGAACTGGCAGTTCACCCAGTTAGAGACCCAGTGGAACATGGAGAGGGTGTCTCTGCCTCTGGAATTCCCCCATCTGCACTGCATTTGGGGTGAAACAGCTCCTGCCCGAGGCTTCCCTGGGAACACAGCTCCAGCACCCACTGACTGGGAGGGAGGGTCTGTTGGCAGCTCAGGTATAAGGTGTCAGCGCTGTAGACAGCCAGACATACTCAGAGAGACCTCGTTTTCTTTTGAATCACCAGGAGCATCTGTGAGGAGGGGCTGTGGAAGTTCTTGATGCTGAGGCAGAAGGAAATTCAAAACTGAGTTCTGCCTCAAAGACGGCAGCTCGACAGACTTCCATGTCACACAGCTGTGGTAGATTTTGGCTTGGTTTCTGTGCAGAATGAAAAGCTGATCTGTAGTCCTACCACTTCCATGGCATGTAGCATTGCCCTCTAACCAGGCTACTTGGGAGACAGTTTCCAGCATTGCAAGAAGCAGTCCAAGGAGGGTGACCTGTGTGGTGGGTCATCCAGGGAATGATAGGAGGAGCCTAGGGATCATGTTTTCCATTTGGTGGCATAAATTATGAAGCCACAAGCTACTATTCTAAGGTTAAAGAATAGGTAGGGAGTGGTTTTGTTTCCACCTCAGGAAACTAAAAATCAAATTCATGGATTCACATATTTTCTATTTCTATTACCTAGTGCACAATAACTAGAAAATAACTACCACCATAGCTTGGTGGTATTTGAAGCCAGAGGGAAACAGTGAAAAAGGTGGTCTTATTTGAGGACCATCTTAATTCAAGTAACTCCATTCAAATCAAAGCAAAACCATTTTCCAGATAAGCCGTGCTCTAGGGCACCCTATCCCAGAGGAGACATTTGTCATTTGGGTCTGATCTTTCATTTTGTCACTATCTCATGGTTTTTATAGTGCCACAGGATCCTCCTGAACTCAGTGAAATGTTTCTCATCCACAGATGATGCTGTAAAGCTATCTGCACTGGGAAAAAACAAGTTGTGAGTCTTGCTGGATTAGAAAAGCAGTATGAAGTTCTGTCTTTCAAAAACGAAGAAGATGGAAATATTAGGATGCTGTGCAGAAACAGTATTATATTCATTTCTCCCCTGATATTAACAAATAACTTTAAATATTGAATAATAGTAGCTAAAGGAAACAACAACAAACATACATATCATTATGGTGTAGTAAAAGATGTGATGGGGCACAGTGTACTCTTTTTGTAGATAATTGAAGGAAAAGCTATAGCTTACAATGTGACGTTAAAGATAGGATTCATGTCACTTAACTTTAATCACCTAAAGTGTAAACATTTAATGTGAGTTAGTCTATGCACTTTTTATAGCCAATAAAAAGAGAGCAGGATCTGCAGAAGGCAACTCGTTCTAGTCTAAAATGGGTGCCAGAGCCTCAGGGATGAGGTGCCTTCTGGAGGTACCTTTTCTTCACCGCTATTGAGGGAGCCCGAACAGCTGGCCTAGACCAGACACATGTTTTTACATGATTAAGAGAGAAGCAGCCCAGACTGCACATCCAGGGATGCCACACTGTTAAAGCCCAGGAGAAGTGGAGAGGAAAGCATGTTCACCTCCTTGCTGGCGTGTGGCTGATGGGGTGAGGCCGGGCTCCAGGTCTGCTGGACATCAGGGTGCCAGCAACCCAAACCTGCAGACCTCGGGGAGGTTTCATCTGCTGGGTGGCTTGACTTGTTCAGCATTTGGGAGCTCACTCCTGATGAGCTCCTGCCACAAAGCTGGTGCCACTCTGGGTTTATGTGAGCAGGGAGAAACTGCAATCGAAAAACCAGCCATGGCCTTCGGGGCTCACGGCATTAGGATTCTTCTTCCTGACAGCTTCAGCCATGCCAGATTATGAGCAATTAATTTAGAAAGCTATAAAAATAGAAGCATCTCTGTATTGGAGCACTGTTAATTTAAGATAACAATGTCATGCTTTTCAGCATCACAACATTTTTAATTACCTAATTCTTCCTGTTTCCAAAGTACATATTCGTTATTGCACCTGTAATAAATTTACTGTGTGATTTTACTTGACAAAGCTAACCGAGTCAAAAATGGCTACCAAGCAAACAAACTTATTCCTAAAAGCATTTGAAATTTTAGACAAGGGGAAGATTCCCCTGGCTCAAAATCACCATTTTTTTTCCTGACCAATAATATGCTTCTGTCACTAAGACTGACACTCTATGCCTTCTCCTTCACCACTGGATTTTAACCACGTTTCTTTTCAGAGACAAATTGAGGTTCCTCCCTATTGGGAACGTATTTCAGGT
>NW_010227816.1:74844-77587 GCF_000690775.1 Eurypyga helias | reverse complement strand
CCGAAGGGAGAGAGGGAGGGAAAAAGTCACAGTGACAGCCCACTCTCACCTTCCTGTCCTCCTGTCTCTGGCAGGCACAGGACAGTGGTGAAACTCCAGTCCTGTCCGCTTCTCCTGCTTTTTCCTTCAGGAATGGCATCAGGCTGTCTGCCCCTGTCCTGCGTCTTTGACTCTGGTTCTCCCACCATAGGAGTTCAGATCTGAGTAACTCCTTCATGGCTGTATTGTGAAAGATGGTGTTCAAGCTCACTTCCGTGCCTGGCTGAACAGTCTGCAGCCCCTGTATTCCCAAAGGGGGTCTCAGTTTATGTCCTTCTTCCTCTCTTATCCCAGCTGAATCTGTCAGTAGTTCTGCCCAGCCAGGCTTATGTCTGCAAACCTTTCCTTCTCTTTGACCTTTACATTTTTTCTACGCTTACCTTTATATTACGCAGGCAATCAAATTTTCAGCACCATCCCAGGAATATGAAAAAAACAGTTTAGTATTCATTATCATTAGGAAAGTTTTCCTTGCTCTTAAAACTCTGGGGTTTTTTTTCCCATTTTCACATTTATCCTGGCTCTTTTAGAGCCTCCTAGGCAGTGGGAGTAATTCCTCTGATGTTACCCTGAGACACAAAAATGTAACAGCCATATGCATATATGGTCATATATCTGTGACTGTATACACAGATTGAGCAATTTCATATTCAAAGTTTGCTTAGAAATTGTAATTGCATTTGTCCTTCTGTGCACAAACTTCTTTACAATTTATCCCTAAACCTGTTTTGGTTCCTGACTGCTGAATTCCCTTCAGACTGTAAAAAGCCTTTGGGCAACTGCGTTATCAGTGCTACATTCATTTTTTCCCCAGTGCTGTTTTAACAGTGCCATGAAACTTCTCAATGAGGCAGCTGAGCTTGGCCATATTCCAGTGGATGCCTTTGAGCACATGGGCTTAATTTTCTTCCACATAGTAAACCATTCAAATCTGTATTTTCTTTTTTTAAGGCATTTTGAATAGTTCTATATTCTATTAGAAAAACAAATTACAGTAGTAAATCTCTTTCAACTAGTATGGAATAAGGAGAAAAATTCATCAATGTCTTTGTCTCAAAATCCAGTGAAATATATCTGTTACTCTTCACTCCCACATCTCTACTTGTATTTATATGTTACGCTACCCAGTATGTGCACACCAGTTTGTGTAATACTTGAATAAAAGCCATTAAATTTTTTGAAGTATATAAACTCAATTCTAGCTTCACATGGCGTATCAATGAACTGCCGTTATGCTGGCAGTGTTCTAGCTCTGTTTCAGTTTTTGCAAAGTTCAAAGATATATTCCTAAACTTGGGTATTTTTTATAAGACCCCTGATGCTGATAGCCTCCTCATGGCCTCTCCCCCTCCCTGCTCTCATAAAGTTGCACTGCTTCACCATAGTGCTCAGGGCGACCCGCAAGGCTGGGAACAGGCTTTGCTATACTCCACATAGAGAGGTTTGTGGATTGGTCACAATCCAAGCCTTACGTTACAGTGCATTTGTACTTGGGAAAAGTCCGCTGACTTTAGTGAAGCTGATGAAGCTCGTGGAAAAGTGTTTGTTCAAAAATTGGGTTTCATGAATTAACATGCCACGAAAAGTATCATTGTGATGCTGAGCAGGACCGCGATGTTCAGTGTGTAAATACTTCTTAGCACCTTGTGACTCTCAACTAGAAAAACAGCAGGGCAAACTCCGTATCTAATGTGAGCATAACACTAACCTGTGGTTTTAATAGGCTAGACATTAACAGTGTGTTAAAAGCAAACATCTGCCAGTTTCCAGAGTGATGGTGCCTGCAGGTGCTGTACACTGTCCACCCTTGCAGACAGCAGATATCACAGGGTCTGCAGGAAGGGGTGGAAATCTCCTCACCTGATGTCATTCAGCACCCACTCCAAACCAGCAACCCTCACGCTGGATGAATCCTTCCCTGGAGGTGTCTGTTTCCCCCAGAATGCAGAGGGAGCCTACTTGACGACTTAAGCCTGATCATACCAGCTGCAAATGAACCCAGTCTTAATTCAGCAAAACACCGAAGCACGGGCACAAAGCACTTGTTGCTCATCTAAGAGCATGGGTATGTGTTTCATTTGAATACGTTTACATTTCAGAACATGCTTAACTCAGAGGCTACGATGGTTTGCTGTACTAGGGCCTTAAAACTTGATTTTAGTTCTAGACAGTGTGGTCAAATGGCTGCTCAATACACATTGTTGGTATACTGCAGCCATGCCCCACGAGGGAAAGCTGTATACCCACTGCATTGAAAAACTCAATGTAATATGAAAAATGCCATTTACCTGAAGAAGTGTTTTCAAATTGTCCATGTATCAGCAGTGAATCATGGCTCAAGAGCAATCTGAACTTCGTAAAAATGTCTGGATATTGAACAAGTCAATGGGCATCATGAAAACTTGAAGCATTTCAGCCAAAATGGTGAGATACAGGCATATGAAAAAAGGAGTTTGGAGTGGAAATGCTTATGCAACCTTAAGCATAGCAGTCAGGACTCAATTAAAACTACCCCCTGAGCAATTCTTAAAACACAGTTTTTTTTTTTTTAAGTTGAATGTGCATGTTGCAGTTCTATTCTTCTTCTTCTCTCTTTCATAAAGCTGGGTTAGAATTGATTTTCATTTCTCGAAGTGTTCATTATGCACAGAGCACTTCAGCATGCAGTGAAATCCCACTGACATCAGAGCCTTCAAGTGAAGCA